>NW_009920547.1:19837-82412 GCF_000696875.1 Nestor notabilis | reverse complement strand
TTCTCCCTTTGGCAGGGACAGGGGGAGGGAGTCTCTTGTGGGAGGTGTGACCCAGAGCATATATCCTCGGGGAGAATGGGGGGAGCCTGGGCAAGAGACGGTGGCTCTGTGTGAAGCCATGGTCAAAAAGGTAACAGAAGGATGGCTGTCAGATTAGGGAGGGGCTGGGGGCTTCTGACTTACAGTAGCAGCAGGAAGCCCTGCATCTGCAGAGCTGTAACTGCTGTCTTGGGGGAACAGCTGATCTTGAAGGTCGTTTCCAACTTGGCTGACTGTGATTTGGTCCTTGCCAGAGATTGGGTTTGGGATTTGCAAAGACGTTGCCAAGGCTTGTCCAGCACTTGCTTTATTAGCACTTCCTTCTTTTCTATGTGAGTACTAATGGTACTGCTGGAGGTAACCTGGACCATGTCAAGAGTTACTCTCTGGAGTGAAGAACAGGGGGATCAATTGGTGCCCTCCATCCTTCCAGTGAATGCAAAAGGCTCAAACAAGGAGTGAACTCCTTCAGATACTGTTGGCTATAGTTATAGGCAGGGCTTTTGCTTCTATGACTGTGAGATCCCCTGTGGTCAGGCAGCCTCACTTCAGTCCCTGGAAAGGTTAGGGAGATGTTCTAAACACCTGAAAGGCAAGATTATTACTAGAAGCAGCCAACATGGATTTAGTTTAACTAGAGCAAATCTGGTGAATAGCACCTGACCAATCTTTTGCTTTCTGTGACAGTGCAGTTGATGTTGTAGAGGAGGGGGAAGGTAGTGGATGTCCTATGCTGAAGGTGTAGTAAAGCCTTTGCAACAGTCTCCCATGAGCTTATCACCAAGTTGGTGAGATGCAGGTTGAATAAATAGGTGACAAGGCTGGAAAGTTGACCAGACTGTGGTACTTCGCAGGGTTATGTTCAGTGGTGTAAAGTCCAGCCAGTGGCCAGTAACTAGTAGCATCCCCCTGAGATAAATTCTGTGACCAGTTCCAGTTCATCTCTTTATTAATGACCTGAATTATGGGATGGGAGTACCCTCTCAGAAAACTCTGGATGACACCAAACTGGGGGGTCAGGGGGAGATGTGTTGAGCAGGGCAGGCTGGTGAACAGGGTAGAAAGGAACCTATGAAGTTCAGTAAAAGTCACCATGAAGTCTAGCATCTGTATAATATAATCCCATGTAACATTACAGGCTGGTGTCCCTCTGATGAAGAAAAGAATCCACCTCTGCAAATACAAATTGGAGGTCTTAGTAGGCAGCAGGTGGACCATGGGCTGACAACAACATGTCCTTGCAGCAAAGGCCAACTACATCCTGGGCTGTACTAATAAGAAAGGTAGGTATTTTTTCTGTTTCCTTGAGTAAATTGCAAGTGCGATTGCCGTTGTAGGTTGTTTTGAAGACAGCTAAGTGCTTATATTTAGTCATTAGCCAGGCCCAGAAAAGTCATCCATTCTCTATATTTGGCACTTGTGAGACTGCACATGGGAATACTGTGTCTGGTTTTGGGCTCCCCGGTAAAGAAGGATATTGACATGCTGGAGCTCCAGTGGGCCAACAGGGTAGTCAGGAGCTTGAAACATGATGGATGAAGAGAAGTTGAGCAAGGTGGGCCTACACAACCTTAAGAAGAAAATGTTTCAGTGGGACTTCACTGGTTGTCTACTGTTGGGAGGCTATGGAATCTCCATAACTGAGATGTACAAAACCTGTCTGGCCGTGACCATGAGTAACCCATCTAATTAGACAGGCACTAGACGTCTTGAGGTTCCTTCCAACCTAAATTTGTCTGGTTTGCAGTCATCTGGGCTGCTTTGAGGAGAAGGACAAGTCTTGATTGTTTATTCAAAAGCTATCACAGACCTTGTGGAGGCAATAAAAACAGGAAATTTACGAAGTAAAATACTTTGGCAGATTAGATCACAGCACATATGAATTAAGGGTGAGATAAGATTGTAATTTTGACTTTGTAGGCTAGATACACTTTTAATGTGAGTATATGTGTGTGGACTGAAGCAAGTGAGGAGCAGTTAATTTCTTAGAGTTGTTTTTAGTTTCGTATTAATTCTCTTGCATTGACTCTCATAAGTGAATATATGTAATTCTTGTTACTTTTTAGATCAGTCTGATTTTGCCCAGTCTGTTTATTGACTTTCACACCTGCAGAGAGAAGAAATTTAAGAAGCCTTTCATAATCTGAAATGTACATTAGTTACTTGTAATTATCCACCCAGCATAGTGAATTAACCCATCTTTATCATGCTCTCTTCTGCCTTAATTGGTTACCAAATAATTTTCAAGCCAGTTAAATTGCTTGACCCTTTTCAGTTTTCCCAGACCACTTTTTTTCTTTCTCCTTTGCTTCAGAACTTCCTACCTTCTGTTGAACTGGCAATTAATCATAACAACTCTGTTGGCAGGCAGTTGCATTCTCTTTATAGAACACACCGTATGTCTCTTGCTCACAGTTCTCTGGTTTTTGGATATGTTAAAAATAAAGCCAGTTGAAAATAGCTGAGGATTTTAGCTAGAAGCTGCTTTTGGAGTTCTCTGTGTGATAGAGTACTTTGCAAGTCAAAAAAGATTGCGCTGTTAAAAGAAAAGGCATGAAGAGTAACCTTTACAAATTCTTTATCAGTAAGAATAGACTCCCCATAGACATACAGTTTTGACTCTAATTTCCCTCAGATATTTCAGCAGTGCCTCTCATCTGAAATAGGACTAACAGGCTGGAGTTGGAGCAGAAGTGCTAGTCAAAATGGAGTTCAGCATGCGTTTTAATCACTTATGCAAGCCCAATGGGAGGTAGCAGGGCTTCAGCCTGTGCTTAAATCCATAAACAATGAAGAGAATCCTTGTTTGCTGTGCTTGCTGATTTTCTTTCCTCAGGAGCTCTTAAGATCCAGTCGACTTGACAGAGTACATTGTCCTGTAAGTGGGAGCGATCTCTCCCATGTGATGGGATGCAGTCAACATGAGATGCACACTGAGCAATGCAGAAAGCACAAAACATGGAGGTGGTGTCCAAAAATTGGAGTTAAGGAACAGAAATGGGGTTCTGGGAAAACTCTGTCTCTGGACTCTGTCACCAAGGTTCACTGTCTTTCTCCCTGTCCCTTAGAAGAGGTAGAAGCCTTCTGATTTGGGAAAGAGGTAAGATGCACTTGTCATCCTCCTTGCAGTGCTCCAGGGAGAGCTGCAGACAGAGGGAAAGATATCCCAGACCCTAGAGACCTGGGGGAAAGGCTGGAGCAAACTAGAGGTACCCTTTGTGCAAAAGCATCTGGGAGGATCAGGTGGAAGAGGCAATCAGAGAACAATTCAGCAGAGCGGAGGTACACAAGTCCCTGATGGGCCCTGTGGAGTGCACCCTGGAGTTCTGAGGTAGCTGGCAGATGTCTCG
Source organism: Nestor notabilis (assembly GCF_000696875.1). NCBI lineage: Eukaryota > Metazoa > Chordata > Aves > Psittaciformes > Psittacidae > Nestor > Nestor notabilis. Next base: position 79,023 of record NW_009920547.1, on the reverse strand, counting down.
TGAGGCCACTCCAAAAGGGAGATGTGCCTGAGAACTGCAAGAAAGCAAACCTGATGTGGGCTGATGGGCAGAGCAGTGGATGGAAAATTAGCTGCAAGGCCAGTCCCGAAGAGTGGTGAGCAGTGGCATCAAGTCTAACTGGAGGCCAGCAATGAGCAGTAAAGCCCAAGACAAGGGACAGTGCTGGCCGGTGGAGGGAGGTGGTCCTTCCCCTGGGCTGTGTCCTGCTCCAGGCTCCCCAGGCTCAGGCAGACCTGGCCATGCTGGGGAGAACCCCCAGGCCTGCGCTCACCCATAGCCCCTCACAGTATCCGCTGCACACTTGGGAGCCAACTGCCACCAGTGCCACAGGATGGAGTTGTGCTGGCCCGAAGCAGTGCTGGGAGGAGGCAGGATCTGGCTGAGCAGCGCTGCCTCAGCATCAGCAATAGCTTCTGCTTGCGTCACTGTCCCCGTCTGTGCACCACTGTCATGGTGCAATCAAGGCTGCTCCTGACCAAGTGGGATGGGCCACACCAACAGCTGCTGTGGCTCCAGGGAGGCTCTCACCAATGCTGAAGCGGTGCTGAGCACGGACCCATGGCTGACCCCCAGGGTCACAAGAGGAGCGAGAGGCGCCCGCTTCTCCTCCAGGAGCAACTGGTCATCGCCAAGTTGCAGTAGGACCCTCAGAGCCCGGCTGCCTTTCCCCCAGCCCGATCCCTCGGAGCAGGGCATGGACACCAACACACGTCCCAAGAGTGGGTCAGAGACAGGGCTCTGCCTCAGTGTACCCAAAGGAGGCCAACTCCAGCTCAGTGCCTGCCTCTCTTGTCTGCAGACATGGTACCAGCATGCACCTAGAGCCACAGCAGCCATTGGCCTGGCCAATTCTGTGGGACAGGAGCAGCCTTGATTTTCATCCTAATCAGGATGAAAAACACTTTCATCAGGGACACTTCCTCCCTCAGAAAAGCAGCTATCAGCAACATGTGTTGCATGTAAATATAGCATTATTTGTAAAAGCTGAGAAACACAGAATGCTTAAAGTTTCATGCAGAGATTTGATGGTGATCTACTTTAATTGTCATTTTAATTAATATGTAGAGCCTTAAATATCAAATGAAGTTAGGTAATAGTTAACTAACTCAATTAGACATGAATCATACATTGTCGAGTTTTCAGGTGGCTGCTTTTGCTTTGTAAATCAAGATACAGAAATGCAGTTAACAATATTTGACATAATAGTTATTTACAGTTTATAAAAAGAAAATGATGTTTATATGGAACATGCACTTAAGTGAATTTAAGACAAAAAATAAGTTACAAAAATTAGCAGAGGAGCTATAGATAAACTCATGGATAAACAGAAAGAACATACATAGGGTTTTTTCCCTCCTTTCTGAAAGAAGAAAACAGCTACAGTGAGAAGCAAGATGCATCTCACTTATGACTAAGAGAATGTGGAATAAAGCAGCAGGGAAAACTAGCTTTGTGAGAAAGGGATAGCAATCATCTTAAATGCATAAGTATTTGTATGTGTTCCCTACGTTTTCTGGGTAATTGCTCATAGTGTAGTAGTGTGTTCAAAATTCTATTCATCTTGCACTTGCATTTCACATGTTAAAAATTCATAAGCGAGAAGAATTTTATTGTTCTCTTTTAGTGGAGATGAAATCCAGAGGCTTACAAAAGTCAGGAATCTCAGTAGGAAAGTAGAAAAAAGATCATTTGGTTGTAATCTTTAAAACTAGAGTTATTCACTGAAGTCTCTTTATAAGACAAGCATCTAGAACACTTTCGTTCCATGGGAAAGTAATAAAATTGGTAGAAGAATGACAGTCTTTCAAGAGGAAAAAAAAAAAAGGATGCTGATGATACCTAGCTACAAACTGTGATTTTTATCTTGGATCATGTGATATTTGGTAGGGTGGTTTAGTCCTGGTTTTTGTATTGCTCAGAGTCTCTGAAAGAGCTATCATCTTATCTTGAGATACAGACTGAAAATACACCAGCTGTTGTAAAATCTCTCTTACCTTATATGTGAGATTGGATATATGGGTCTGTTTTGCATTTTGTGAATGTTTGGGGTTCTTAGTGACAGTAAAATATCTCACAAGCATGCTGCGAGTGCAAAAGCTGAGTTCTTCATGCTGCGTGAAAAGGGAACCTGATGACACTCCAGTTAAGTTAGCTGGTTTTGTGTAGAAGGGATCATGCATTATATGCAAGTAGGAAATTCTTCCAATTCTGTGAGAAGCTAAAATACAAAGGCTGGAATGTATTTGTGTGAGGAAGCCCTGGACAGGAATGTCTGCACAACTTCACCATTTCAAGTGAATTTGTGTGAGAGTTGGCTGCTGGTGCAGACTGAGGTTGGGAGAGCGGGATTTGACTCTGATTTGGGGGGGGGGGGTGGGGGTGGTGGTGTCTATTTTCCTCAGTGTAATAGGTATCTGAATCTGGAAGTTTACTTCTCATCAAGTATCTGCATTTTTGTATGTGATTTAAAAAGTATAGTTTGACAGTTTATTTTCAAGTGTGCTGTTCTTCTGCATGGAAGTTGAATCAGTTGGAGAACAAATGCCTAAAGAAGTGATTTGTTTTGCTAAGCCGAATTCAGATAAAAGGAAAACACAATGCAGATCACTTATTAAGTGACCTGAGTTAGTCAATTTGGTTCTATTACACAGGTGTAGTTAGTCTTGGTAATTATTGATGTTCTGACTGGTCAGGCAGCTATTTGCATCTATTCATGAGGAAAGATTATTTTTGACAATGGCACATGTATTTATCAGGTTGGAGCGAGCTTAAATCCTATTCTTTCTTCCTGGGAAATGACTTAAATGCCTGCTTAAAACTAAGTCCATGTTTAGTATTTTTCATAAGTAGGGATGTGTTTCTGAACCTGAAAATGAATTCCTTTATGTGTTTGGTTTTTTGTTTGAGGTTGGGGTGGTTGGTTTTTTTTGGTCAGAAAAACAGGGCTACCTGTATCCCGTCAGTATTAGCAGGATCAGATTTATGACCATGAAAATCAGTGGAAATATTCCCACTAACTGCAAGAAGCTTTGGGGGAGGCTTCATAGTAAGAACAGGGTCATGGGCTCATAAGTAATAAGGTAAATGAATGCCCATATTTGATCAATCATAATGATAACTTGTTCTGTATAGACTGAAATGTTCTGCCTACCTCATCTGCAGCTAAGACTGGTTAAACACTAGAAAGGATTAATTATTTGATAAATATTGTCATTGTTACCTGAATAATTTATGAGTATGAATACTATGAAGATATTAGTTGCATTATATTCAGTGAAAAATGGCAACATTTACAGAATAATGTGTTCACAGAATAGTATTGACAAGGACCACTTGCAATACAAACAGAGGAGTCTTGTTCTACTTGAGAAGAATGTTTTGAGATGGAAGAATTTAATCTGTGTTCTTCCTCTATAGTGCCAAAACTACTAGTACTTGTAACTGTCTATCCAGAAAACAATTATTTTCTATAAGTGTGTTTAGATTTAATACTCTTAATAATAATTTTAAGTTCTTATGTGCCATTTTTCATTCAGGAATAAAAAATGCCTTAGGAAAACTAATCTCACTTCACTGTCACAATAAGACTCATGAAGGGGTTAAAGCAAGGACATGAGTGCAGAGGGAGAACCATTATTTTCCAGGCCTATGCTCTAACCAAACAATCAATATTCTTTTTGAGTCCACTACGTCCTGCACAGTTCATCCAGGAATACACAGCAGATCACATCTGTGATCATGCAGTGTATTTCCTAGGAAGTTTCATTTAGAAACTAAGCACAGAACTCTTTAAGTCTGAGTTTTGAGTATTCCTAGGGAGGCCTTAATAGTATGCAAGGCTTTAGAAGAAATTCTGAAGATGTAGCAAATCTGACTACAATAATAAACACAGGAAACACACAGAATTCCGTTTTCAAAGAAGGAAAACAGCAGCTGTACTAAAATATACTAAACTAACTTATGACTAAAAGAATGAAGATTAAAGGAAACCATTAAAATCAAGAGTTTGGGGGGGGTGGGTTGGATTTTTGGGGGTTTTGGGGTTTGGGGTTTTTTTTTCCCACAAGGTTTAGGGATGGTATAAATGGTATTAGTACTTCTTGGTGTTTTTTCCAGTGATCAGTTATCTTCCTGGGTTTTATTTCAATACAGTTTTTAGCTTTAAGAGTGGATGTAACCACAATGACCCCTTTAAGCTGAACTGGAAGCCTTAGCTTGTTCAACACATGTATGTGCTTATGTTTTTGCAAGGTTGACTTACTTCCTGATAATAATCATCAGGTTGAAAAAATCCCTTGGGACTTGTATTTGTCTATAACTGATTTGATATTTTAGATTTCTGTTGTTACAGAGGAGTTGGTTACCTGTTCTAATGTGGGTATAGTGATGAGCTTTTTACCTTCACAGAATGATTGTATCATGAGTGCAGGTGGTTTGTTATTGGGTGACAGCTTGTAGCCATTATCCATTATGAGTTTTCCATGCCACATCACTCAAGTTAGGACTTCTGCATTTAGAGAGTTGTTCCCCCTGATTCTACATTAAAAAAGCTATTTGCCTGGCTGTATCAGCAGTCTGAAACAAAGTAAGGCAAAAGTAGTTACCTCTTATGAATTGTAGTTTTCTAGTAGGAGAGTTAAAATTCTAAAGAAGTCATCAGTAAAACAGATGAAAAGCCAATTTGGATATTTTCCCCAAGATTTATTGTCTGTTGGTTTTTAAGCATAGGGGTTTGGGTTTGGGTTTGTTTTTTTTTTTTTTTGGTTTTTTTTTTTTTTTTGACTGTGTCTCAAGTATAATGCTGGATCTGATGTAATGTACAACCATTCTTTGTGGATTTTTAGAACATATTTAGTATCATTTTACTTCTCCAAAACATGAGAAAAGCATTCTACTGCAATATCTGTTACATGTTTTTGAATGTTCAGTATTTTGCTGAAGTCCTATTTTCCTGGCTCACTGCCACAGGTCTGGAACAAAGTTTTCTTTTCTATTCTAATGAAATGAGGAAATCGGTGAAGAGAAAGTTTATGGCCATAGCCTTGTTCTTGCAGACTGACAAGTTACTTTAATTATCAGCCAAAGCATTGAAGCCCCTGCTTGTTGCTGCAACCTTCTCCATCTTTGGGAGTTATGTTCAGTGACATTAAGGAACTTTATGATTAAATGATACCACCTAATGAGCTACAAGATAAACAGGCATTTAAGATGAAGGCTAATACTGCCAGAGACTGGAATTATTTTTCTCTTCTTCCTCTTCTGTTTGCTAAATTAGGGCTACACTGTGCCTGTCCATCTCTCTAGAATAAGCAATGTGCAGCTGTGCTGCAGCAGTTGTAATTCAGTGCCTGTTACTGCATTTCCCCAAGGGGAATTAAGTTGCTTGATCTTTTTACAAGGTGTAGCACACCTTCTCCTCTCTTAGGATAAGTCTTTTCCATCCCTTTGCTGGTTCTTCTGCCTGCTTGTTTGTCAGAATATGTGTGTACAGCCAAACAAACCCTAACATCTTGTCACTCATCCCATTATTATCTCTTTGGGAATGCTGCAGCAGTAATATTGTACTGGTTTTGATTTAAAGGCTGGAATTAGCCTGAATCTGGACTTTAATATGTAAGTTCATTTCATAGAGAGATGACTAATTTAACTAATACAGGGTCCACTTTCGAGATGAATGGGAGCAGTAGTGACATTTTGTAGGTAAGAAGAGCATAGACTAGAGTTTAGCTTTTAAACTGTGTGCAAAAAGGTTTAAGGTATTTTCTTTTCCTACCAGTGCAATCTTGGCTTAGATGCATGACTTACTTTTATGGCCAAATGAACTTAGGCTCATGGCACAAGTCTCAAATTTACATATGCATACTGAAGAATGATTTACAACCATAGGTGGAAATAATTTGCAGGTTCAAACCCAGCACTTTCAAAACTCAGTACTTTATCTACACTTCATTAAACAGGTTTCCCCTGAAGTTCTTATACACACTGTTGCCACCGTATAGCTTTTATTGCGATAATTTCTAGGAGGTGAGTGGTCTGGCCTGTACCAATTTGACTGCTTTAGGTTGAGATGAGGGTTTAAGATGTCTCTGTCACGTCTTCTTTAGGTGGTCTTAAAAGCTACAGAAGTTTTGGTAGAAGCAAGGACCCAGTTTTTAACTCTTCTACATCTGGGTGGCTGCCCTGATTTCAGTGAGGCCAACAGAAATTTAGAGTCTTGCTTCAAAATTCCAGACAACAGAAAGAGAAGTGTAAAATTCAAGGGGGGATGGTTTTAAACTGAAAGAGGGTAGGTTTGGATGAGACATTAGGAAGAAATTCTTCCTTATAAGAGTGGTGAGGCACTGAAACAGGTTGCCCAGAGAAGCTGTGAGTCTGCAGAGGACTACTTCAGAACTAAAAACCTTTTTCCCGGTGTCCCTTTACTGTTTTGTCAGAACAGGATTTTTATATGCCATAAAATATGGATTAATGGGTACAAAATTGTACATGTTTTATTAGTGCCAGGTACATAATACATTCCCCAAATTAGATCAGTTCCCTTGATCAACATTCAGCTATTCTTTCCATTCTGTCACATTTTTGAAGCCTGAGGGAAGAATTTAAACAAGAATTTCTTGTCTTTTTTAAATGGGAAATTACAAAGATACCAGGTAATTTATAGCAAGATAACTCTATTCTCTGGAAGTCTCTTAAAGGGAACCTCCATCACCCTTCCCCAAGTGGGAACAAAAGAATACTCTTGAAGTGATTGTTCCATTCAGAAAATGACTCAGTGAAATACATTGTTCTTATTTATAGAATAACTTTCATAATACATTTTAAAAAGAAAAGGAAAAAATTATACTAAAGTAATGCATTTTTCAGCCTGAATGAAAAGTGTTGGAATGAGCTTTTGTGAGCAAAAAGTTGTGCAGTGAGTAGGAAATGTAAGTACATAAACAAAAATCTACTATTAAGCAACAACTAAGACTACAGAGAGTATCAGCCAGGCCTGCTGAAATTACATTGGTAAAGTGCTTCAGTTGCTGCTGCCTCTGTGCATCAGCTTCTTACTCAGGCTCAAGTTTCTTCCTGTCCACTTACTTCATGTGTTCTCTTGTTTAGATGCTGTACTGGGAATGGGCATGATAATCCTGTTAAAAATGGTTCCATTCATAGCAACATATTGGGTAATAGTTTGCACAGCCAAACGTTCCCTTGCTGAACCTGAGTGATTCCAAGAACCATGTTTCGTCTGTCCACATGAAGGTATGATTTATGTATGGCCAGGACCACAAGGAAGTGGCTTTTATGTCAATGATTCCCGTATTTCACTGTTGTTCCCTTTGGGCTTAAGTTACAGGAACTGTGAACTGGCTTCATATTTTACTAGGAGCTTGACTTGGACTCCAGAGTAAATGAACAAATAGGAAGGTGGAGTATGTTATTATTATGATGTATAATCCCTTGTGTAAGCTCTGAAGATTGTGTTTATTGTATGTCAGAGTGCATATGCACTGTCTCTGACTCGTTTGTAGTTCCCATCATTTGCACATCTGCTCCATTGCTCCAACTGCAGCAAGATCACGTGCTGTTTGCTTTAGGTAAAGTGGCTTTGAATGCTGGATTCAATGCCTGTAGCAAGCACAGTCAAGAGGCACTTGACTTTCCTTTTGTTACTGTATGTTTATTTTCATATTCCCTGTCATTATATATTTTATAAACATTCATTCCAGGTAAAAGGAGATCACTTGGGGAAACAGGGCAAGCAAATAAATAAAAAACCCTTCACAATCAAGTATAGTCTAGTAAAAGAAAAACTTTGCAAGAGTCCAATGTGTGTTACTGTGAATGCACTTTTAGCTTGTTTCTTTTTTCCAAGGAATCTAGAACATTTGCTTTTATTTTCATATGGTGAGAGAATAAATAAACCTCTGCGTTACCTTCATCCATGGTGACAGCACAGGTGACCAAATTACTAGAATGCAGTTGCCTTCCTCTGCCAAAAGATGTAAGAAGCTTTCATTATGTCTTCCTCCTTTTGTACTTTATTGGTGAATGATGACATTTATATTCAGGTTATTAATTCAAAATACAAGCTGGTGGCAGGGAAGAGTTTCTGAAGGTAGGTTCCTTTTACCACGTTTTGACTTACTTATCGTAAAGATTAGTGGGCAGATTCAGTATTAAGCCAACTCTTGGCACTACTGGAGGCTATTTCTATTTAGGTCTGCCAATAAAAAAGCCAAAAACTAGTTTTAGGCTGTTCATTGCTTTGGCATTTCTGTGCTATCTAAAAGCTAACTGCAATGCAAATAAAAGAATACTCATTATATTTCATTAATTATAGATAAATCTATTTGATATGCAGTTAATGTCACACAAGCAACAAATGCAGTTATATTTTCTAACACATCAAATTAATAACAAAAGTTATATAATGTGCGTTTAAAGGGTATCTAAAAATAAAGCTAGATTAAATTGCAAGTAACAGCAAAAAATACATGAACTGGTTAAGTGACATCAATGTGAAACTGCAAGGATTGGACAAGTCATGACACTGCTACAGAAATAAGGAATTTTCCAGACATGTCAGAATTCACAATTCAATGCTGATTTTGGTTATAAATTTTCTATCCTTTTTGTCTTAATATGGGGTAGTTTTCTTTGGTCAGAGTAACCATGTGGTTATACTTTATTTATGAAAGCTGAATTATAGATGCAGTGCTCTCCCTTTGCTTAGCCATGGTGCAGTGTGTTGGATGTGGATGAAATTTAGTATGTATTCTGCTTCACTCACTGTCTTATTTATTATTGTGGTAGGCTTTTAAATAGCTACTGTGGTCTTCTCTAAGGCAATGTTTATCTTCAGCAGCAAATGATACAACTTTGAATAATTTTTTAAAAAAGCTCTTGGCATGTTGTATCAGTCAGCCAGTTCTGTCTGGAACATGAAACTATTTCTGCTTTCTAAATATGCCAGTGTAAGAAAACAAAAACAATTAGCTTTTATTTAAAAGCAGGTGAGTGTATTGTAGGGGAATTTTCATGATGTGATCATTGACTTTCAAAGCATCTTTGGCATAGCAAAGGATGAGGCTGAGAGGAATGGTGTGCAAGTCCCTGGGAATAGGATTCCTTGTCATTGATTCCAGTTTAAGCATCAGAATAAAAAACCTGTGTTGTTGGAATATATCACAGGCAAATAGCACGTTAAGCCCTGTTGTTTCTGTGGGTATAATAACAAGAGGATCAGTGAGTGTGGACATAAACAGGCAGAATATATTTGTGCGTATAGATCCATACATTCATATACAAACATAGCTGTGCTTAAAGTACACAGCTAGCAGAAAGGGGCATATGATTTCTAGGTATACAAAGACACAAAGTCAGACAAATATTCCCACAGAGAAGACCTTAAAGAAGCAGTTGTTTTCTCTGCAACAATGCATCTGCTAAAGGATGAAAATTGAAATGGGAATTTTAAACTTTACAGGTATTCATGTCTGTGAAGTATCATAAACATTAGAGCCCCAAATTAAAAATTCTTTTCAAGGAATCCCAGTAGAATGACAGCTCCTGATTTCTGTAGAGCCAAGAGAAGAAAAAGGATGTTTACTTTTTTATAGCATTTGTCTTTAAACTTCAGTCCTTTAACATCTCTTGCTTCCTGCAACACAGGAAACAAAAGAGACACATTATAGACTTCCTTTTGCAAATGGAACAAAGCTGGATGTCACTTTTATCCTTGGCTCCTTTGTTGCTCCCCAAATCTATTCCTCTTTGAACAATCTGCCACTACTCTGTGCCAGCAGGAGCTTTAGAAGAAGGCCATCTGCACTGGCTGCTATATGTGGGGGCAGACTCTCTTAATTCCTAATGTACTGGAATGGAGGTTTCACTCTGTGTCCAGAAATCCCAGCCATCATGTTTTGTGGATGGGGCAGGGGTGCAGGTCTCACAGACCTTAGTACTGCTGCTGAGGCCATTTACTCACATATTGTGAATGGGGATACAGCACATACTGAGTCTGTCCTTGAAAATTAAGTGGAAGTTCTACTATGTTCCTATAAGTACTGCCAAATAAATTAGTGACTTGGAGAAAATTTTCATAGTAATATTTGAGGTGGGTCACTTAAGTTGTGCAATTCACTGGAGAAAATGGGAAGCATTCAGCCATAGTGAAGGCTCATCAGATATTTATATAGTGGCAGTACTCAAGAGGATCCTGTTAAGCTATGGAAGTATGGAAAAGAGGCAACGCCTGTCTTGAATGTGTTTCCACTGCAATAAATCATACTTAAACCTGAGCTATATCTCTGCAGTATGCTGAAAGAAAAGGTTGTTTTGATTGTTAGAAACATCAGGCAGAGTTTTCTTCTCTTTAATTCAATTCTGCAAAATATGAACTCTAATTGTTTTCTGGATTCTTATCGTTCATGTCTTCCTTTTATGTCTTTATTATGAGCCCTGTCTTTGGGAAGACTGTTAAGGTATTGCCCCAGAAACAGAGATGTTCTTCCCAATTCCCGTCTGTTCAAGGACAAAATCAGTTAAAAGGTTTACCTGCCTCTTCTAATGAGCTCGTTGACCTGTCTTTCCCCCCCTACCCTCTGTGTAACAGATAGTTGCAGATTGGTGGAGGCCATTCCCACAGAGAGGAAGCACATTTACAACACTATTTCTTTTTGACACTCTTGTCTGGTTGATTATATTTACTTCCATCTTTCACCTGCTTTTCTCATCCTGAAGCATTGTGCCATAATTGCCATTTTTAGAAGACGAAAGTGATCATAGTGATTTTCTCAGACAAGTCAATGAAAGCCTCTCTGAAGATATAGCAGCATATTTATTAATCCTAATAGATTACTAGAGAGGGGAGGCATCAAACACTGAAGATTGTCTGTGCCCTCTATTGAGGTGTGTGCAATTGTACGTCATTGCAATAGTCTAAAAATAGTGGCTTCCCCTTCTCTCATTAAGAAATGATAAAACCAGATAATGCCCTTTTGGGACCTGTTAGCAGAATAGTTTTGGCCTTTTCACAAGGACTTCTTCAGTTGCACTGGCTGTACAGCTCTATTTATAACTGAAGAATCATATACAGTGCCAAAGTCCATTAAGGAGTTTGTCATCAGAAACCCAGGACTTCAAAATTTGTAAGGAAACATGTGGGATGGGGAGCCTTTAATTAGATTTTAAGTACAGAGTTGAATTTGACACCTTCCTTTAAGTATTATGTCCAACAAGGACAGAAATCCAGGGCACTGCTAACATAGGCTTGTTCTGCACTGGGGAACATTTACAGAACATTCCCACTATTGCAGCTCCACTGACATTAGTGATATGAGGAGCTGCAATATTCACAGCTCTCCAACACTAGCAGCTGTTTCAGCACTGTGTTAATTAGATTGGCACTGAGCTGGTTTAATAGGCATGATGCTACTGACAGCTGCTGGGGTGTTGTCTACACTAGGGCTGCCAGCACTGATAAAGCTGTAGTAGTATTGGTAGCTGTGGCAATTATTTGTAGAGTTCTCCACGGTAAGTAAAGCTGAGATATGTGGGCTGAAGTTATAGTATCTATATGAATGCATATATGTGATTTAATTTATTCCCTGTTTTCCCCTAGCATCCTACTCACATATATGTGCTTTTCTGGTCATTTATGAGAAATTGAAAGTCTTGTGAATTGTCTATCTTCTCATTTGATAAAGTCTTACATGAAGGAGAATGGAGAGAACAGGAAAGTTTCATAGTTAGGATCAAGGATGTGCATCTGGGTAAGAGTAAAGCAGGATTAATAATTAATCTATCTCAATGTGCATTGTGCTGTGAAGTGGTGATACCTTGTGTGTTGATTGTTAAAGTAGTTTAAAAGGCTTTCAGTACCAACACAAGGAGATTATGCTGGTCTCATCTACATGTATCTGTATGTGATACCTGCTTTCTTCTTGGAAGCAAGGTATGTTTTGATGAACGAAGCACATTTCTAATGAAGTATAATTTCTAAAGATAAAGGAATGGAAGGGTGGGTGTATGTGAGAATGTGTCAGACCATTCTTTTTTGTACAGTGTTTTGTCATTTGTCTTAAAATTTTAAACAGGTAGAAGCACTATTGAAATCACATGTCTAATCTTTATTTCCATTTTCTTTATTCCGTTTACTCAAAGCACCACAGTTCTTGATGGTTTTTTTCCTTTACTGAAAATTAGCACTGCTTGGCTTGACCCGTATGTGAGGTTTCTTAAACTTTTTGAAGGATAAATGATTTTAAAAAGCCACTGTTGAGCAAAGAAAGAACACCATTATCCACTTCCTGGTCCTTTCAAATGCAATTACCTTTGAACAAACTAGGATGAGATTTTTCAGAAGTAGCCCTTGGACCTCTTACTGAAATAATTTTGAGACAAGTCACTTCTACAAACAGTTGATTCTGTGCATGCAAAAATAACATAAACAAATGAGAGTAAAATTAAAGAATAATTTTAAACCATCCTGTACTCCTACGAACAGCTTAAAGAAGAGTTCAGATACTTGTCTATGGATGTCAGCATTGTATTTTTTTAAATTGTGGGAAATAGAGACTAAGGGTAGCAAATACTTCTTTACCTCTCTATTAAAGGCCCCTTCTGCTCCCATGCCTATACCTATAAGGAAAACCAAAATAAGTGCCTGTCTCCTTTGCCAGAGAAATGCACACACATTCAAGCAAAATGAAATACTCATTTGCAGCTAAATTGCCCATGGTAAACATTGAGAATTCTACTGGTTCCCTGATAAATCTCTACCCAGTCATGCATATGCTTGGTTCTGACCATTGTTTTGCTCAACTCATGCTTGCACAGAGTTTAGCTTTATAAATCCAATAGTCTAAATTTTGTAATTGTTCTTGAGTATGAAGGAAAATGCCAGCCTGTTTGAACTATTCTGTGTAAGATATCTGTCAATTCCTGTTTACTTATACAAAATTTCCCAGTTTTTGAGGAAAGCTTATAGGTGTGAAAAAAAGGAATGCGTATGTGAAATGTAGACTCATATTCCTTGACCTGGTGTATTTAAACCACAAACAAAAACCAGCAATGTGTTGGAGGACCTATGCTGGAGTAATTGGAAGGCAGTATGAGCAAATAAAGTTTACTCTTCATTTCTGTGTATTTTAAAAAGTATGTATTTTCGGTGCTGGCAAGTGATAAAAACACTTGTGAACTCCAGTCATTTGAGACCATAAGAAAATTTTAGTGAAAGCTCTTCAGAAAAACAATGATTTTCTATAATATCAGATGACAAGCATATTTATTAAAAAGCAATACAATTATTTTACTGGTTAAGGCCACACTTCAGCTCTACTGTTGTTCTGTTTAAATTTCTACTTCCTAAGCTTCTGTAGAACTAAGAGCCCTTTTGTGAAGTAAACATGATAATGTTTCCTATCACATGCCATTCTTTGTCTTTTTTTGTTCTTTTAAGAGTCATCCTTGAATAAATAGAAATATCTCTTTATTATTATTTAAAAGTAAGCAAGCAGTATTTGTGGCTGCCTTATGTGGGGGGAAAAAATGGTTACATGATTTTTCATGTAAACTGTTCATCAGTGCTGGAAGCTTTCTAGAATTAGTGAATTTAGACTAAGATTTTCCATGGTTCAATAAAGACTAAAATTTTCGAATCCCTGCAAATGCAGTATAAACCTTGGATGACCTCAGTTCTGTCACCCTTCACTCACTGTGTGTGTGATATTTTGAATGTGAAAATAATCACAGAATCATAGAATAGTTAGGGTTTGAAGACTTCTATAAGCAGGGGCTGTTTAATGATTTCGCAGTATATTCCTACCTGCTTCATCTCTAAGTCCATATTCGTCTCCCAGGGGATAACATTATTTTATTTCTATGAAAGGGTATATTTTGTAGCTGTGACACTGCAAAAATTTATCAGACCTGCAAGAGCAGAAGATTGATACTATTAGTGGTAACACCTTTTTCCATAGGCAAAGGAGGATTCAAGCATGATATTGCAGAGGTTTTTGATGATTTGTAACTTCTAGACATTATTGCTGAGAGAAGCATATACATTAGAAGAACTGAAGGCAGCCACTTGATAATAGCTCTCAACAGGCATTGTCTAGACGGTGTTACAGAGATGATATGGACAAAGGCATGAGGGACCCATTTCAAGGATTAGAAATATGGCCACTTTTCCGCATTGGTCTCAGTTCAATGCTTCTGACTTTGTCTAGTTCTGGAGCAGAGCTAGTGATCACAGCATTAAGGAAGTGAAATGAATGAAACCTGAAGCAATTCTTCACACAATGTTTTCAAACCTCAGTGAAAACTAAGTGTGTGTGTAATTTCTAATTAGAAAAGGAAGTAGAAATCACACATTAAAAGTCAAAATGGAATAAAAATCTTACCAGCAGTTCATCATGGTTTACAAAATTCAAGGTTTTAATTCAAGTTAAAGAACAATAAACTATAGCTCAGTCTGATTAGTCTCTGACAGGCAGTATTATTTTGCTTTTTTTTCTTAAAAGACAAAAAGAACTATCCAAAAAAATCCTGTATTACAAATAAGATTCTTTCACCAGCTACTGAAAATTGTCATTCAACTGGCATCTACACTAACTTACAATATGGTGTGTAAACAAATTAGCAGTGGGTTATGTTTAAGATCAGCCAGGAGGAATAGTAAAGGTAATATTAAGTATGATTAAATGGGTTAATGAAGCATTTGGGATAAGAATTTAATTTAGCTAGTTGAAGTGAGGCAGGGTTTGGAATGAAGTGAACTCCACACTAAAGCGAGAGTGGCAAGCATGAGAAAGCAGAAATGGAAAAATTTTTTTTACAATAATGTGAAGTCAGTTGATGTAATCTGCTGTTGCTGATACAAAGCTGAGACTGTCTTTCAGCCAGAGAATGTATCTTAAAATGGCTTCCACCTGCAATAAAGAATAATGATGATCTCGGATACTAACACTCATACTCCTATCTTCAGCAAACCCAGCAGGTAATCTGGGAATGGATCCAGATTATTAAACGTAGCTATCTAGTGCCACCTTACATGTCCTTGAGCATCTGAGGAACTTGGCTGACAGTTACAGGAGTAGATGTCTTCTGGGATGTGCTTCTGTAGAAGCTGCTAGAAGCCGGATGAGACAGCCATATAAAATGGCATGTAACATAGTAAATAACTGGTATTCCCTCTACTAGAGGTAACTGATGCCTCCCCTCCATTGAAATAATAGATATACCATTACATGTAGTTCACAGTTTTTATTAACAGAAGTAAGACTAAAATCAAAGTTAAGGTTTTTCTTCAAAAATCAGTGTCCAAAGATACTGTTATACCATAAAGGACTTTCACTTTTACCCAACTGTACCCAAACTTACCTCTAGCCAAGTATCTGTAAGAGCATGAAGTCTTACTTCCACCTTTTGATACACAAACTGTCTATATGTCTGGATGCAAACTGATAAATTAATTCCTACATGCATTAAGTGCACTGTTAATCTATCTGCAGTGATAGCACTGCTGTTGACCTTCAGTATCATATTAGATTTAATGCTTAATCTTTCCCCCTGATATATAATAATTCTAGCTTCCAGCTAGATAGTTCTGCAGGTGGTGCTGTGGGAAATGTTTGCAGTTCAGAGACAGGACTGGAACAGAAGTGGAGAAGGAACAGCTTCATTCCTCTTCAGCTTTTCCCAGAACAGAAATATTAAGAAATACTTTCTTTCAAAAATTTTAGGTAGTTATGAGTACATTTATTTTTAAGAGGGGAATGGTTCTCAACATGTGATACTCATCTCATTAGAGCACTCACCAAAGGATCAACAAAATATGTAAGGGATGCAAGGTGTGTTATTCATGTGATGATGCTTTTAACCCACTTTCTTATACTGTTAATGATTAATATTTATTTTGCATCCTGTCTAACTGGACTTCTTTTCCAGTAATAAGAACACATGGGACAAGAAAAGCAGTGGAAAAGAATAGCCTGGACAAAAAATGCAGAGAATAAAAATGTGTTCACAGAGAAATTATTGGGCATTAAAAATAGGATCCTTACATCTGCCCCTGGATTCTGGTGAACAGTTGCAGCCCTGAAATTGGCATATTCTGAGAACTGAGGGAAGTAGTGTATCGGATATTTCAGAAGGCTCTGGAGAATACCAGCCTCCCTAAAATCCTTTGGGGGAAATCAGTATCACTCACAAAGGGAAGCAATTGTTTTCTGTAGTTCACATCATCTCCAAAACTTCCCTGCAATTTGGAAGGAAGAGCTTTTATTTAGCTTCTGCAACCATGTTCTAAGCAAGGTACAAGTATTTTGGTATTTTTTGTATTCTGAATAACTTTAGGAAGTTTCTCAAATCAATGCCAAACTGTCACATCTTTAATCTTTTTTAACATTGTTATGATTAGAATAAGGGAAAATAGTAGTTTAGAGGTACATATGTGTGTAGATGTATACTGTCTCATACTATCCACTAGATGGACTCATGAATAGAACGTTCAGAATCAAAACTCAGACTCCTAGTTAAGATGCTGCTGGAGTCTGTCTCACAGCAGCAGACTTGGGGATAGGAACTTCTACACCTGCACCTTCTGTCAGTGTAAGGACCAGCTATAATTTGCTAGGAGACAGGTTCTGGCTGGCTCTAATGCTCTCTCTAGTGATGGTGTTGAAAAGACCAGCCAAGAATCTTACAGATTTCTGCATATACAAAGTGTTATGTAAGTGCTTGAGGTAATTTAAATTAGACCTCTCATATGTGCTCAGAGTGCATGTAAGGGCGCCATATGGCCATAAAAGTGGGAAAGGCATGTGCTGAAATTCACTGATAATTAGCTTTAGCAGACAATTGAATATTCTACTTGAAATGACAGGCTTATTCCCAGTCATTGTCTTCAGTTACTTTTATTTCCAGTCACAAGCTAAATTATTATTGCTCTTTGTGTTAGTTTGTTTCCTCACCGTAACCAGCTGCTTTTCACTTTAGCTGATGTATTTGCTAAATGATGCAATACTTAACCCATAAAATCTGAACAGCTAAGAAAAGCATCAGCAGTAACCATTTCATTGAAATAATTATTTTTAAATCACCTTGAACATACAGCTGTGGTTATGCCTACAGTGAGGGATAGAAATGACCTCCAGGGAACATGCTTGCATTACCAGATAGCTTGGGGCTGTCCGAGTAGCACTGTATTATCTCCTTATTCATTTCTGACTTCAGAAACAAGTCAAAGAATAGCCAAAAGAGAAAATGGAAAAACATCAGCAGAGCTTTGTGACTAATACCCATTTGTATTCCAGCTTCCTTCTGTTTCATAGAGTGTCTAAGCTGAAGTAGTTCTATAGCAGCTGTAACAACAGTGGGGCTTGATGAAGACCCTGTGATACTTGGCTGTAAAACTGAGTGGGGAATATACAGTCACTCTGATGCTTGATAAAACAGTCAATGAAGTCAGTGGGTTAGGTGTCCCATTAGTAACAAGACAATAGAACACAGAAAGCAGAAGTGCCTTAGTGCTGTGGAAATAGAGTAAACTTAATGGAAATAAATAATGAATGCTGCAAAGGAAAATAAATGCGTACTCCTACCACAGCCGTTCAATCCCCAAAGCTGGGCTTAGGTTATTAAATAGCAGCACCTGAAATGCTCCAGTAGTTTTTGGGAAATGGATTAAACTTAGTAGAGTTTGTCTTTCAAATACCATTATAAGGCCAAGATGATCTTTTTTCTTCATTTCAATGCTGTAGTTGTCTATGAATATGCCTTTCCATAAGTATTTTGTGACAAATACATTACTAGATTGATTGTGTAATATGTGCTATATAAGTAAAAGTTGCCAGAATCAGAGAAGCATAGAACTGCAGGGAACTGATTGATTTTCTATTCTTAATGCTACAAATGGCTCTCCTTTTCTTAGAAATTCCCTTTTCTGGGACTTCAGCAAGCAATTTGTGACAGTAGTTTGTTATTTCTATCACTGAAAACTAACTTATTTTTAAATCAAAACCAGTATCCTGTGTCTTTTGTCTAATCAACAATCATTTTTTGTCCCTCTCTGCTGTGGACCTGAAGACCAAGATTATTTCCTCCTTCATTCCAGCAGATTTTTGTGTCATTGAAAGCGTTACCAGGTTCCCCTTTTTAACCTCCTTTCCTCTACTCTAAACAACCCCAATTCAAATGATCATGACAGGTCTTGCAGAAGAAATCTTATATTTCAATCTAAGCCTAGTATTAGTAGATACATCAAGTGGATTTGAGAGGCCAACTTCATTAGATTTTGAAATGAGATTGGGATTCACTGTTCCTTCCAGCCGTGGATGACTGATCACTCTGCACATAAAGTCA
Source organism: Nestor notabilis (assembly GCF_000696875.1). Taxonomy (NCBI): domain Eukaryota; kingdom Metazoa; phylum Chordata; class Aves; order Psittaciformes; family Psittacidae; genus Nestor; species Nestor notabilis. Next base: position 60,648 of record NW_009920547.1, on the reverse strand, counting down.
GCCTGTTGCTATGGCCTTCTGTGAGATTTTTGCTGCAGTGATGATAAAATATTGTAAATTAAAGAAACAAAGACATGCTTAAGATACCACAAGAGAAAAGAACTTTGTTCAGAGAAACTGTTTTCTATGTGGTCTTTCAAATGTGAAGAAGCAACAGCAAGGAGATATATCTGTGAGGCAGGGTTATTAATTGAGTAAGGAGGATCAAGGTCAAAATATTTTGACTAGCTTCAGCTAAGAAGGTGGAGGTTTGAGAATCAAGAGTCTTTTGCAACTCAGCCAGCAAATAGTGAGTAAAACTAGTCTCTTGAAAGTTTGTCTTTGTCATAGAAATATACTTGTCCTCCAAATATGTTGGAAAATAGAGTCTTTTACCAGTTTGCATGTATTCTCAGTTTATATTCTAAATTATAAGCCCAATTTAAAGAAGACACCTTAGTTAGTATATATGCAGCCTCTTCTGAAGGGAGAAAAGTACTGAATTTTAAAGGAGAAAAAAAGAATTATGATAAAGTTTAAAAATAGCTGCTTTTTTTTTTTTTTTTATGTGGTTTTCTTATATCTTCCATTGCTGTAAAAATAATAACCCTCTCACTTTCATTGTGTTTTGAATATGTCCCTTTAAGGAAAAGGACATTTACTAGCTTGCAGTATTTGCGGTAGTCTTAGTACTCAGAATAGAAGATAACATCATAGCAAGTTTCATTAACCCAGGTAATAAATGCCCTGAATTTTTATATCATGTATGTAGTTGAATGGATAATTTTCCTGATGATAAGGCATTACTTTAAGAAAAGAAGACGACAATTAACTAGCAGTCTAAGAAAGAGAAGTTGTTTAATGGCTTCCAAGTTCTGTATCTGCCTGGCATTTAGAGCTGTCTTTCTATGTTACTCCTCTAAGTGGAAACACTGTACGTGTAAAGTGCATGGAGACCTGCAAGTGAGGGGAACTAGGTGTTATCAAGAAAATATCAATAATAATTGACCATAAATTTTTACATAGTGTGATATGACCCATAGATACCTCTAAGAACAGGTTAAATCAGTGTCTTGGGTAGGTGTTCAGTATTTTGCATGGTCTTGTGAGAGAAATCTCATGCTCTTTCTTTACCATTCTTCATATGTACCTGCTACTAAAGCAGCATCAAAAAGAAACTGAGTTTAGCTACATATGCACTAGTGGTATCAAGTCTTAAGTGTGTTTTGGAAGAGCTTTAAATCACATTGCTAAGTCATTCCTACTCCATTTTTCCAAAAACTGATTTAAAGTGGTAACTTAAACACATTATTGATGCAGCATGTTAATAACTGAAGTCTCCTTGCCTAGAGTCACAGTAGTAACCTGTATAAGGGGGTTTCATGTCTGTGGTAGTCTTTGTCTCATATGTGTCATACCTTTTCTAAGTGTTTCTCTGTCCAATGTGGAATTTGTAATACTGTAGTTTGCCATTCACAGAAATTAATAATCCATGGGTTAACACCCCTCTGTGGAACTGTGAGACAGGCTAAATACAACAGTAATTTGAAATACCTTCTTAGTTTCTCTCATTAGCCCTTCTCTCTTACTAGTCCTGCTGATCTGAGATTATAACCAGGCTTATTTTTCTTAATGAAAACTGCAAATCTCAAGTAGTTGCATGAATGTATACTTACATGATACTACAAGCATTTGTACCGCTGGGAAACATACAATTTATTTAGAAATGCATGATAAAATTGCAAGAGTGGGCAACATTCTGAACATAGCACTATTCCCAGCTCACACCCCCACTGTCTGATGCTTTTCCTTTATTCTAAGTCTGTCCTTGAATGTCGAGAAAGCAGCGAGCACTAGGGAGTAGCAGTAGCTTTAGTTCATTGTACTAATATCATTAAAGAATACATCAGCTGTGACAATTTAGCAGCTGTAGGAAAACATGATCACATTTGCATTTCTGGAATTTCTGCAGGTTTAAAGAAACATGGGAAGGGAATTTCTGTCTGGTGTCCTACACCCTTGCAAATGTAAAGGGACTGGGCACAGAGATATGCACACTGTGCTGAATTTATAAGAAGATGTTGAACTGACATTGCATTTTCTTCATCTTTAACCCCTGTAGAATTTGTTATTAAATGTTTTTCATTGCTTTTGAAAAACCTAAAGGCATTTCTTTTGCCCAGCATTCTGCTATTTGCTCTCATCTGAAACTGACTATATACATATTGTATTTACATATATTGTATTTACTCCTTCTGAATAGAAGGAATTCTAAAATTGATGCCCCTGAGTGAGCTGCTGTTGAATGCATGAAGCTGCTCTGTATGTTTGAATTGATGCTTCACTCATTAGTCAATGCAGAGCACTGGGAAACCTTGCATATGTATCATGCCATTAGAGGGGGGAAAAAAAAAACAACCCACACTTAATTGCTTGCTCTGTTTAGTTTGGTCCTACAAAGTCTGTAGTAAATCCTTGTTATTGTGCTGAATGAGTTACTTCCTTTAGACATTAAAATAAATCTGGGTAAGCCAAATAGGATGACTCATAAAAAATTCGTCTCGTGTACAGAGGACTCTGGAAGATGATTTTCAGGGTCTTAGAAATACCACATGAATCCTGAAAGATTCCTGTGTGCTACTTCTAGACCAGGACTAGTCCAGTCGATTCCTAAAGTCTAACTACTTGTAATGTATTCTGACATTTTTATTGAAGGATATTGGCTAATCAAGCTATATGTAACTACAAGGAGATATTACTACTTACAGATTGTTTTGGTGAACATGAATTGTTGAGTAAACCTTCCAGTTACTATGATTTAGGTCTGGAATGACAGGCTTTATGGTGCAGTTGGTTTTCTGATCCTGAAACTTTACTGTCTATCTAATGCAATACTACAGATACTATATCCTGGAACGCTGGTTAGAAGTTCTGCAAAATTATCTGTCTGTAAAAGCCTTCAGAGTTTATGGTGGAAAATCAGCAATACACAAAACCCCAGTGTTCTCTCATGTGCTTTGATGAGTATCATGGAAAAGTACCTTACTCTTTCAGTACACTTCAATAAAAGTGGGTGCTGGAGTTAGGGACCTTTGGAATTATCAGTGGACTTTTCAGGAGATGAGTCAAAGCACTAGAGTGCCATATAGGTGTCACTCACTATACAGAAGGCAAAGATCTCTTTCAGGCATGTGTATTAACTGAATAAAGTTGACTCTGTGAACATCCTCTTCACCCATTTGAAGTTGGACACAATTTACATTTGCTCTTATAAATAGAAAAATCTTTTTTATCTGGTGAAGTGTATTGTTACATATGTGTCTGAAAAGAGAAGCGGGTAAGGTATGGAGGATCATTTAATTATTTGCAATACTAAGTGTTTAAATTGTGTGGAAATGTCCATTGTCACAGCTTGCTCAGGCATTTTCCTCTGGCATGCAAACTAATAAAGCTGCTTATGTTTCCCCCTCAGTTTAAAGGGAAATAATTTTCTAGTGAGCTGATGAAGAATTAAGAGGTTTTCCCTAGTCATTTTTTCTTCTGTATGCTGACTCTGCGATTCTTTGTTTACAATTGCTTTAGTCTGACAATCTTCTTATAGCTTAGCATAAAACTTGTCTCAAACTGGACTAAAAGAGGTCTTCTGACAGCATGAATATAGGTAAGATTTAAAGTAGAGGAGCCAGCCAACAGGCATGGCCCCTTTTTCTTTTGTGACTAGTTAGTTTCTTGAATAAAAAGGAAGAGAAAAATCCCCACTGGAGGGTGATAACAGTGTAAAAGGGAATAGTTCATCACTGGGTGACGCTTACCTTTCCTGGTACACTGGCAACACTAACCTCATGGTGGTGAGTATCCACCCTCCATAATGCCCTCCACATCGTGTACAGATTTCAAGTTTCCATAAAGGTTGGATTTGAATCATTGTTTAGCTGCAGATCCATGGTCCATGTTTTGTCAAGGCTCTTCTCACTTCACTCTCTGAACAGTTTTTCTGTAAAGAGCAGGTTCTTTCCACATTGGCTTAGACATTCGTCCTATGGCACTTTCAAGGACTGTGGCATCCTTTAAAAAAAGGATGTGTATGTATTTATGCAGGGCCTGTCGTTTCTGACGTAAACAACTGAATATCTTATGTCACTTAGAGTACAGCTGCTCATTTCTGTTTCAGTCAGCCAGGCAGAATAAAATCTTGTAAGCTGAAAGTAGATACATTAGCAAATGTTTTGGGAGTCGCTTAATACTATTCATGACGGTGATTTTCACTAGTATGTCTTTCCTGTTCTACAGTGATTGTTTCAGGATGGACTAGATTAAACTGAGGCAACTTATTTTTGAGATGGAATAGTGCATGCTGAACTAGTTGTGGATATTTATGGTACAAATATAAAGCAGTATCTCAAATACTTCAAATTTTCTAAGCAGTCATGTATGTTTGATTTTTAACTGCTTACTTTTCCTTCCTGTTTGTCATCATCTCTATTGTGATTTCCATTTAGTCCATCCTATTGCAGAACAATATTCAATGGCTTAAGGATAAGATTCAGCTGTGGAGAAATGGTCAGCACAGTACCATATGCTACATGGGAACCACTGGGAGGGTATAAAAGCAATTACACAGAGGCAGTAGCATCACTATTAAGTGCTAGAGAAGTGATACCAGTACAGACAACTCTGAATGCTCTGGAGTAAATCCTGGTGGGGAAATGGCAAGATGAGCCATGAGATAGCGCTCACCCTCAGCAAATCAGCAGCTGCTGACATACAGAACCAAAGTATAGTGAACCTTTGACCATTTATTTCTTCAGATTTTCAGGAGAATTTTTGTTTCTTTGTTCTTTTGTTTGTTTGGGGATTTGTTGTTGGGTTTTGTGGGTTTGTTTTTTCTTTTTCTTACTGACAGATACCTCATTAATATCTCTACCTGGAATAGGTTGCCCAAGGAAGTTGTGAATGCTCCAACCCTGGAGGTATTCAAGGCCAGGCTGGACAGAGCCTTGGGCGACATAGTTTAGTGTGTGGTGTCCCTGCTCATGGCAGGGGGGTTGGAACTAGATGATCTTAAGGTCCTTTCCAACCCTAACTGTTCTATGATTCTATGATCTCTACCTTGGGTTGTGAAAAAGTGCAAAAATTTCCTTTGAGTAGTCCTGCTCAACCTTAATAACTGCCTATTTTATCTGGCCATGAATTAGACTGTCAGTCTCATGTACTCTTCGCAATAGTTCATTTCAGAACTTCAGTTAACCATTTTTATAAACATCTGCATCACTACTTAATAAATTACTCATTGTACCTTAAAGCAAAATGGTAATGCCTATAACTGTACTTCAGTATAGTAACTAGGTGAATGAATAATACATGTTTGTTTCATGGTAAGTACAAGGAAATGCTACTTCCTTTCCCTTTCAGTGTATCGGATGTGCAATTATGGTATAATTAAGTTCGGCTTACATGACAGGTGAATGACATTTCCACATTGCTGTTCCAAGCACACTAAATACGCTGTACAACAAAATTTCAAGCAGAAGCAATGCAGGCAGCTACTTCAGTGCATTTCATGAGCCAAAATGGCTTCTGTCTCAGTTTCTTCTACCATGAATAGGCAAGATACGCTTTTGACAACATGTGTATGAACTGAGAAACCTAGTAAGGCAGTGAAATTCCTTAATTAGAGTAATCACAACAGTGAGTGTGGAGTACTGGAATTGTGATGGATAGAATTAGTAAAGTTTAATCTCTTTCATGGTATAATTTCATGTCTTTTCTTTCTTTGTTTAAATGTGACTACACCCATTTGTCAACTGACAAGAAGTCCCGTACCACATTTGCAATTCTAAATGACTGAGCCTTATGAATCATTCGGCAAGGGATGTGTAGGAAGTCAATCTCAAGGGAAGGAAAATATTCCTCCAATCAAATTGATATAGCCTATCCCTCACTGCAGCTCTGAAAAGAGGATTGAGGAAAGTTATTTTTGTTTGAAATGATGGAAATTGTAATTTAAACAAAAATTATACAGTCCATGTAATTGCATAGGAATTTATAAAGTTGTAACAGTTAACTCTTAAACTGCTCTTAATTTGGGGAGACTTTTTCATGTGATAAGCTAATTAACATTTAGTACATGGAAGGGTGTTGTAGAACGATTATAGTCAAAGAATAGCGGATTTTAACTGTGCTAGGTGTTTCCACTTACGAGTGTTTCAAATGCAGATTCAGGCAGCTTGCTGGGAAGATGGGTACTATTTTTGTTACTATAAAGCTGTACATGAACTATGCAGAGTTGCAATAAAATCACTTTTTTTCACAATATTAAAATAAGCAGCATTCCCCAGACTGGGCAAATCAGAGAATGCTGTTTCATAGTCTTTTTTTTCAATCTGTACTCAATGGGTGTGGCTTTATTCTGCCTTTTCCAGGCGTTTTCCGTGGAGCTTGTCTGTACAGTGTGGAACTCAATAAGAGTTTTGCCCTTCATTTTAGCCCATAATGAAAAGCTCATTTTGAGGATGGGGAGAAACACGAAATGGTGAAATGTTTTCTTTAGATGTGAACTCTAGTCAAGTTCTATTAAATTTAAAATGAGAAGAGTTTTGTTTTTACTAAGTGCCCAAAATTTTCTAGTCAAAAACTGTGAAGTGTGCTGATGCAACTCTCCCTGCCTTCAAGTCAGAAAAATAAGGTAAATGTCTAATCAAACATTTTAGTTTAGTCAAATAGAATTTGAAGGAGGTTCAGAGGATTTTTTTTTTTTTAATAAAGAAATAAAATTCCTTGCCACCTCTGTTCACAGTGTCTGGGGATAAATGTAATTTTTTGAAGGCTCGAGGATCTAGGTATATTTCTCTTCCATTCTGAAATATGCAGCTGATGTTGTGATACAAAAGAAAGCTGATTGTGCTGAGATGATGTTTCATTACTACTGTATTCACTGATTGAAAGTAAGAGGTATGAAAAATCAAAATTAATAGTAGCTATTCTTTTTTAATAGGTCAGAGTTCCTCTTTCTCATCATGTTGGGTTTAAGAAATGCCAGACATAAAATAATAAATTGACTAATATAAAAATGTTAGGTCTTAGATTAGATCAGTATTTGTACAGACAAGTTCACTACGTTTTCTGCTATTTCAAAATTATCAATATAATTTTTTAGAAGAAATTTCTTACCACTGTTTGAACATGAAATCTTTGAAGTTTAAATGAAATTTCATCCCACTTCTGCTGTTCCTGTTGCAAACATTGTCCCTTTTCTGTACTCGTGATGCCTCCCAATAGCTGTGGAATCAACACATTCCATTAGAACACTTCTTGTGCCAGGGTCACCGATACGGATTTTGAGTGCTAATATGAAATAATAGACTTTTTTGCACTTCATTGGCAAGAAATCATTTTTATATTAGGTGAAAGTTTATTCTACATCTTGAAATCTATTTTCATCTATACATATGTAAATATTTTATATACATAACTATTACATTTTACTTATTCTATTTAATTAAAATTTTTATTACCATTAATGTCAAATCACTATTAAACTCTTGTAAGACACTCCTAGTACTGGCAAGCAGAAAACAAGTCCTTCAAGCTTTTAATCTCTGGCTCTTCTATCTCCATTCAGTTCAGTTAATTTTCAGGATGTTTATCCATCGAATAGTCCCATGAATAAAATAATTGCAGAGTCATGATTTCATGCTAGTTACTTGCACAGGTAATGTACACCTTGAATAAATAAATAAAAAATCCTTTTATGGATTCCCTAGTGTTTATACCATTGAATATGTCCTTGTTATCAGTACTGTATGGAAGGAAACCCTGAATAGCCTTTTTTGTCCCTGGCATGATTAACTCCTTGTTCTGCTTTAAAGTACTGAGCGCATTAAATAAATACTTTTTTACAGCGCCTTTGACACCGTTTGTATAGCTTAACAAAGTTACCTTCGTTCCTGAAAGTTCTCTGTCTTGGTAAAGGTAGAATTAAAAATGAGTACTTACGTCACGGCTGTTTGAAAAATCTCAGAAACTAGTTAAGTAAGTAGCCTGATCTAAGGAGCATCAGTGGTCAATGAGCAAGGGAGATCTTAAATGCAAGATTAATAATCTTTTCATTCTACATTTCATCAGTTGAAGTTCCTGTGCATACCTGGATACATGTATATGCATTGTTTAGAAAAAGTCTTCTAAATGCTTTGTTGCCATCAGGACAATTTTGAAGACTGTGGCAAACATTTATCTTGACTTGCTCCAGAGGCAGGTGAACATTCATTATGTATTTTCACAGGAAGTCAAAGGTGCTCTGTAATACTGCTGTGCTCTGTAATACTGCTTTAAATAAGGGCACCCAAAATTCTACTTACGCCTAGATTTCAGCTGTTTTCAAGTGTTTCCTCAAGTAGAAAACAACACAGTATGCTGTAAGTAAGGTGGCTGGTGTGTTTTGTTTTGCTGTGAGAATGCTACAGGATCCCACCTGATCTGACTAAGAAAAGACCTAATTAAACATCACAGCTTCATAATTTTCAAAAGCTCTTGTGGATGCTGAATAGTCTCTTCTGAAGGCAATTTGAGAAGGGGTGGATCTTTGATGCTAGTTGTATATTCAGTAAAAATTCCAGTTCTGTGTTTTTCTGAGAGCACCACTGCTGCATTTTCTGGAAGTAACTTCGGTGTCTTGTTTCCAAGATTGGCATGAGAGATTAAAAGTGCTCACATTTTATATATTTGAATGTCATTTAGCACCTTAACTGATCTGCAGATTAGGGAAATTCTCAGCCATGGTGTGTAAAAAAACATATTTTGATTATGAATATCTGCATTTGACTAATAGTGGTTTCTTCCCTATATATTTTTATCATGTACTATATTTTCTGCAAAGAAGTGGACAACTATTTAAACTCAAGAAAATGCTTAGTATCCTAATAAGGAAGTGAAGTGCACAGTCATAAGTCTATCTGCTTTGTGTCAACCTCACTTTCAAGTGCGAAAAAAAAGAAAATGCAAACAAATTACAGGATTCAAACACATTTGGTTTTGTTGGTTTGTTTTTTTTTTTTTTTCTGGAGAATATGGCATTAGTAACTAGGTAGAGAAGAAAGGCTTGGGTGTACGTGTACTTTCTGTAGGTGCCATCTGGTAGCTATATAACGCAGTTGTGGTGGTCAAGCAGGTGGTGATTAACCATGATTCACAATGATGTTGCACAGGAGCCATCCACAGCAGGGAGTGAATTATGGCATTTGGTAATATTCTGCTGGAATCCACATGCTGGGGAGAGTGAGGTGACACACAAGTGCTGCAGGCAGGAGAGCCTGGGAACATGTAGGAGGTTCTTCTCCTTTGGAAATTCCCTGAAATATGAGGATCTAACAAGAACGTATCACTCTTGCTGCGCCTGCAATCCTTGCTTTGTATTTCCCTGCCACAAGATTTGCCCATTAATCCCCTACACCTCCTGCTTGATCTGGATTGTATAGTGCCTGACAGAATTTCTTCTTCAGCTCCCTCCAGTTATTGTAACTCATTTGAGACAGTGAAGACCTACCACTTCCCATTGTTATTCTCTCTCCCATGTATCCCAGTGGAGGAAGATGTTTCGTATTGCTGGATATCATATGCTGAGGCTTGTCTTCCTCCTACCATTGACACCTTTTGTTTGAGGACTCAACTCTGTGAATGTTTGCCCAAATCCTAATGAATGATCATGTCTTACTTTAACTGATCAGCCCCCCTATTAGCACATACTCATCACCCAGTTTCTTCTGTCTTGGCTACAAATTAGATTTTATTCTTTCCTATCAAACACTACTTATTTTAATCTTAATTATCTAAACTAGGCTGTGCATGGAGTGAACCACTGACCTTTTATTCCCACCTTCTTTTCTCTGTACATGCATTCAGCAGTAATCTTTTGGTTCATTTGGTTGATCATTTTTTGGACATAGCTTTAAGATCATCATTTGCTTCCCTGTGAGCTTGGTTACAAGGTGGATGATGGAAAATGTGAAGGCACAGTTAGATTTTCTTCCAAAGGACCAAGGCTTCCAAATTTTTTTTATCATGAATGATCCTGTTGATTTCAGCTTTACAGCTTGGGAGAAAACTTCTGCAGGTGCAAACTGAGGGTGTCTTATTCTTTTGTTCCTCTGGAGACAGGTCATGTGAGGATCTGACGACATTGACGATTTACGAATGGTTTTTGTCATATTATAGCTTTTACCATGCTCACTGACTTCAGAAACCTGGTGTAGCAACTCTGCATTTTAATTTCTGATTTAGACAGGGTCTATTTATTGCTCAGTTTACTTCATTCTAGGTCAACAGCTTTAATTAGTGTATTTTTAGCAGGCCATGAATGCAAATGCACACAGACATGGAAACATATTAACTAATACAATTCGGGCAGACAGTGGAACACCTTTTTGTTCCTCTGTAAGCAGAAGTAGTTAGTTTCTTGTAAGCATCACTAAGCATTTTTCTGTTGGTTTCTTGTTTTTTTTTTGCACTCATTCTACCATTTCTCTGTGTGGTAGGGTTTTCTAATTCTACTTTTACTTCCACTGTAAAAATGTATTTCTAACTTGTAAAATTTATTGCAAAGCATTCTTTAAAAAACATGTGTCTGCTCGAAAATTTCTGTCTCTAATAGGTAAAATTATCGAAGTCCTTTTCTAGAATGTTACATTCACACCTTTACCATGGACTGGAGCTGAGTTAAGGTGTTTCATATATTTCTAAAGCAAATGTTAGGGTGGGATGGGGCAATTATAATTATAACATGAATGTTAGGAAGAAGTAGATTGGATTTGATTTACTAACACATGCTGGAATTTCTGGTTTTAACTAGACCTTGCCTTTGAGAGGTGTTAGAGTCTTTTGCATAGGCTGATTGAAAAAGTAGAGTAAATTCAGTTCAGCAATAGGAACTGTGGTCCTTGAGCAGACACTGGTTTGCGAACAAAGCTTTTGTTGTACTAGTGCATCCATGATTCACCTGGAGGCATTCAAGGCCAGGCTGGATGTGGTTCTGGGCAACCTGATCTAGTTTAAGATGTCCCTGCTCATTGCAGGGGGGTTGGACTAGATAAGCTTTGAAGTTCCCTTCCAACCCAGACTATTCTGTGATTCTATTCTATGATTTTTCAAGTGGAGGTATTGTTCTACTCCAAGTCTCTATTAAATCTTCAATTCCTAAGTTAATACTGTTGCAGGTAGAACAATTTTGGCCAAAACTAGGCTTTTAGTAACATATGTTTTTGTAAAGAATCAGTTAGAAGCTACCATGTTTTTCTGATACTCAGATCTTGTTGCACTCATGCTCCGGTATCTGTAGATCCCAACAGGCCATGTGGCGAAGCAGAACTGCAGTTCCCATACTGATGCTGGGAGCCATTGCATAAGTAATGTTTTGTGTCAGGCTGGAATCAATTTGACGGGGAAAGTTAGGTGGAGGACAAATTACTATTGTTCTACAGCAGCAGTTAACACTGATCTTTATAGCATCTTTATAGCAAAATAATATATATTCTGGCATTGCACTTAATGGAGGCTGCATGACAAGTGATAAAAGTTATGAATTGCTTCTATGTGGCTTCATATTTTCCTGCTTTTTAGTTAATATTACAAAACCTGATGTAATTATCCATTTGGCAGTTCTCCTTGTCAATCATCTAATGATTCATAAGCCAGTCAAACAATATATTACACACTGGATCATCTGTGGAGACTTTCTGGCACAGCTCCTGGCATTGAACTTTGTTTTACAAGGTATGAGCCTTGGTCAACATGATCTAGTGTGAGGTGTCTCTGCCCCTGGCAGGGAGGTTAGAACCAGGTGGTCTTAAGGTCCTTTCCAACCCAAACCGTTCTGTGATTCTGTCTACATTGCTTCTTGGACCAGTCTTATTACCTTTCTGTACACACAGCTGTAGGCTTGTAGGCTGCACCTGTCTTGTTGCCCAATATAACTTACACATCTTTCCTTTCCGGAAAACATACAGACAGTGGTGCTTCTTTTGGCATTAGTTTTTCATGTCAGAAAATATATGTCAGGTACTAATTTTGCAGTTTTTCAGGGATATCTGCACTTGTGTGAAAACCTCCTGTTTCCGCTTGAGGACACTTAGTCACCTTTGCTCCCCGTGGTTTGGTAGCCTTTAGTTATTAGGGGGCCTTCTTCATTGCAGATAGCAGCACAAGGGTGTAAATTACAACTGCACTGAGACTGGGAAGAACTTTCTTCATATTTCTATTAGTAAGAAAAAGCTAGAAAAAATTGCTGAGCACAAACTGCTGGCACACTGAAGTTCCCTCCTCAGCAACTTTATCTCCTTGGTGCAATTCCCTGCCGCAGCCTTCCTCTTCATAAGGCTTTGCAAGATTTTACCTATAACTAGTCTTGCTGCATTAAGTATATATTTGTATATAGTATTAAGTATGTCCTTCTAGGTTATTAAGCAGTGGCAAGATAAAGTATGCGCTGCTGAGGTCTACATCTAGGCTAAAGAAGAATTGTTTTCACAGATTGTTATGAGGAAACATCAGTTGTCCAAATAATCCTTGATACTATAACTGTATATAGAAATGAAAGCTTGCAGTAAAAGGTAGAATCATAGAATGGTTAAGGTTGGAAAGGACCTTAAGATTGTCTAGTTCCAACCTCCCTGCCATGGAAGGAGCAATTCCAGTATTTAACAGTATGAGCAGATGATGAAGCACTACAAGGTAAGCTATTTGCATACCTTGTAAATGAATGTTCTCTTCAATATAAATTTTCACAGATAACTTCAGGATGTGCTGTAGGGAGAATTAGAAGATAAAGAAGGTTCATAGTAATTAGTTGCCAGTCTTTACTAGATGAACCACTTCTCAGGGGACAACGTTTTTTGCAATCTACCCCTGCCCTAGGAAGCCAGTTTACAGTTCCACTCCCACTAGAGCTCTGGGCTGTCCCTCTCTCAAACCAAACCCTAAGCCAAACCAAGCCCTCATTAGAGACAAATGGTATCTCTAGGTTCAGTCTAAGCCTCAGCACAAGCTCCTCATCCCTGTTCTTAATGAGGAATTTCTCAATGGAGAGCTCTTGGCAGCCTGTGCCTTCCATTGACAGCCTTAGCAAAAGCATCTGTACGCAAGCCAAATGAAGAAGTTCTCAGAGAAGAGACGTGATTTTAGCTTACCCTTGCTTTGGCAACCCCTTTTCAGCCCCACTCCAACTGGAGTGTTAGTAAATGCCTCTCACTCAAAGTAAACCCAGTTCATACTAGGTTTCCCCTGAAGAAATCCCCTGAAGAAATCCTGATGTAGGGCAGGTCTTTGGTTTTAGGTTTAGGCACTTGCCTGTTGTCAGGGTTAGGTTTATGATTTGTTTTGGGAGAGGGACATTCTAGAGCTTCAGTTGGGAGTGGAGCTGGAAGAGATAGGCTGCAGACAGATTTCTCCTGTGACAACTTGTCCCTCTTCTTTGACAGTCCCTTTTCAGCCAATCTCCAGCTGATTGTCTAGGCTTTGTTGCTCTTTGTCACTTAGCCCAGTCCGTCAGACATGGCCCTGAGGAAAGTGATTAAAAGTGGAGAGTTTGAGTTCTTCTAGCAACAAGAGAGCTGTGTGAGGAATGTTTGATTTGCCTTTTTCCAGCCAGTCATCCTCATGGTTGTGAAAAGGAGCTCTTACAGGACTTACATTTTAGTTGTTGTAACTCATCATAGCAACAGTTGTGTTCATACCAGCCTTCACTGGTCTGGACATTGCAGGAGGTTACTTAAAGCCAACAAAACTATCAGGGTCAAACTAGTGATGGACCACCATCTGTTCAATGTTATACCCTGTGAAGAAAATTAAGTAGTACATCTAGTAATTTTTTTTAACATTGTGTAGCTACTGTAGAGGCTTTTCATGGAATTACGTGATTTCTGACAGCACAAAGTGTCATTCTAGTTGCCTTTCCTGAAGGGAAGAGGGTTACCTAAGAGATTCAATTCTCTGCTCTGATATTTTATTATTCAAAGTACAAATCCTTTTTGCACTTCATCATTAACCTATATACACATAAGCAGCCACTTACCTGATGACACGAATTCTGTTATAATTTGTCACTTCTGTTAGTGTGCTGGAACTTTGCCCTGTGTCTTGCATTTCCCTTTAATTAATATAGATTTTCAATTTAAAACAGTTCATAGCATTTTATCAAAGCTTTCACACAGAAACCTGAGAGTTTTAATGTTTCCTTTTACCTTTAACAGATCTAATTTCAATGCATGTGGGAAATGTTAACTAATGAGAGTTTTTTGAAGTCATTTGTAGAAGTACGTTTCTACAAATGGTAAATTGAATGGGAACTTATTTGCTGACCACATATTAGTTTGGGGTAGGAACTGAGAGATGTCAAACTTTTAGTTGCCTTAGGTTTATGTTTAAATATATAACCTCATTCTTCAAAATTCTTTTTCAGGATTTATTTTTTCCCCCACATTTATTATTTTGTTAATAAAATAATTAAAAATCAGGTTTAGGGCAGTATCCAGAAATAGGATTAAAAACTAGAATAAGTGTGATTGACAGAAGGAGAAATGCTTGGCCAGCACAACTTATTCTGAAGTCAGGAAAATTCTAAGTATAACTTTCCATGTTTTATCAACTTTTACTCATCTCAGTTTTCCTTATCAGTCATTAAAACTGAAGAAGGAAGTGCCAGAATCCCATGCAGAAAGGTGTTCTTGCTTTATTTCTAGACAGAAAGCAGATGGAAAAGGCTGAAAAATTTGGTAGTATGTATTTTATTTCTTTTTCTCTTCTCCCTCCCCCCCCCCAAGCTGCGAAAACAAAATAACTAACTTCCAAAATATCTTTTTTTTAATTTTTCTGTTTACAATTAAAGAGCATCTATAACCTGAAGTTTATGGATCTGTAGTAAAAGGGCAGTCCTCAGTCACATCATGCAAACCAGATGACAGGGACCATTTTAGCATAAAAACTAAAGTAGTAGGTGTTAACTCTACACTGTAGTAGGAGGTCGTAATACTACAGAGCGTCTGAAAACAAAACATCCCTTGAAAACCAAGGTCATTTTTAAGAGGATGCCGAAACTTCCTGTATAAGACTGTCTGGGTTTCTTTATTGTTGTGTTTAGCAGTAGTGGAGGTAACAGCATTAACTTTACATTAACATTAACAAGGTTAACACTCCATTGATGTGAATGAAGAAATTCAGGTTTCTATTGAGTCCTCCAGGTATGACAGGATTAATGAGTTGTAGATATCAAGGTTGCAGGAATGACGCAGGGCTAGATGGGCTGGCTTAAAATTGCAGCAGTTCTTTCTGCAACATGCCTATCAGCAAATTTTTACAGGACATCTGAGCTGTAACAGCTGCTTTTTCTAGTGCTGGAGAAGTGACAGACAAGGGACTAAGATCTTCTTCCCGCTGGAAGATTCTCCGTTACTACAGTAGGTCATAATTAAGTCAAAATGACACGCTTGCTCTCTCTCCACGAGGAAACTGATACCCTGACTCCCACATTCACTGCTTGCTCAAGTGAACAGTGCCTATAAGCTGCTCCAGAGTAGCCTCTTATGTCTCTGGGCATCGGTGAATTCTGGTCTCTGTGATGTTGGAGCTGTTTGTTCCCTGTGATTGAAATTTACCTAAACTCTGTATACAAACTGTTGGAAGAGTTTGATGATGTGAGGTTTTGCAAAATAGTGGCAACAGCAATTGAACATGTGCACTTACTTCAGTGCTTTAATTGAGATAGTGAATAAAATTCTTATGTATGTGAGCAAGAATAGAGCAGTCAGTATGATCCTATCTCTGTATGTGAAATAAGTAAGAAATATGTGTCAAAGTTTGCCTTTAATTGATGTTAAAAAAACCCTGGGAAATATGCAGAAAAGAATAAACAACTACCTGATCCAAAGTAGAAGTTCCAAAGACAGCGTTCGTTTCATTAGAGGCCTGAGCACTGCAATCTATATTTTTTTTCCAAGTAAAGCTTAAGTGTTGAAGTGCACCTCATAGCAAATGACTGCTTAAAGGTAACAAAAAAGAAGAGGAAAAGACGTAAACATTGGAAATTCAGATAATTCAGATTGGAAATAAACTACATGTGTTTAGCAGTGAGGGTTATTAAACTCTGGAATGGTTTATCTAGTGATGTGATAGATTACTAATTACACCTAATCTTGAAAACAAGTTAGATCCACCTTTGACTTGAAATTCTTGATTTTTTTCCTGTTTTCCTGCACTTGAAAATCATTGGTTTATTATTAATATATAAAAATTACCTTTTCCATCAAGTCAGATTGTGAACCACTCATGAAGAGCAATAGCACATCACTACTCATATGTGCATCTCTTCAGTTTTTAAAAATAATGTATCTAATTCTGGACAGAATTGTGCTAAATTGTTTGCTAAATCCCAGTATGGGATAATGCCTTCTTAGAAGAAATGAAATTTAAAATACAAAAAGTAGTTTTGTTGCATGAGAAAATGGGACCCGTTTTTAAACAGACACAAGTATGGTTACGAACACTGAAGCGGATTCCATGTCTATAGAGTGCAGTCATTCACTTCAACATTGCTATTCCAGCTTGCCTTCAGCAGTCTTCTCAATTCAGTTATAAAATCAGTCATAAATTAAACTCTCAGTGCTGTTGCTGAGCTTTACCTTGTGGAGTATGTTCCTGACTACTTCCATTCTGCTTTGGCCTCTAACCTTTAACTGATTCTCTTTTTCACTTCGCTATTTCACTATTCTGCTGATGAGACTTTCTTCTTACCAGAGATGGTTATTGTGCATCTTTTTGCTTTACTGATACTCCATTTAGAGCAAAGCTTAGCTAAAAATATGTATTTTCTTCTTTTCCAAAGCCCATTCATTTTCTTATTTTCTTACTCTGGTATTTTTTCTGTTTTTTTTATAAAAATATGTAAAGGGCTATGTGCCAGTGGCTTATTATGCTTCTTGTAAATCATTGATAAACTCCAGTCAGAAGAGTGGAGGCAGTTTATGATCATGAGGTTAAGCTTGTTAGTGTTTGGCAGGGTTTGGGGTTTTGTTTTTCTCATGTTCTCTGACGAACCAAGGCTTCTTTTTGAGATCTGTCATTGTGAATCCTATTTCAGGATTATGCTCATTATGCTCTATTTGGATATTCCTGGAAAGTACTTCAAGATACATTCTAGAATCAACTGACAAAATACATATACATTATTTTTACGCTTTATGCAGCATTAGATACCAAATGTGGCAGAGCCGTTTCTTATAGACTGGAATTCAAGAGGCTTCTGCATTTTGCTCTTTTGGCATGAACGCTACATTCAGATACAAACCGCAAGACACAATAAGGAGCTGCTGTTAGATTCCAAATAAAGTTTAAGTAATGAGTTCTGATTAAATATTGGGAGTTTTGCTTCACGTTTATATTTGATGTCACAAAAAACCTCATTAACTGTTCTCTGACTTCAGTATCTCAGTTTTGAGATGATACATAAAATGGCTTCTTGGCACGTTGTATAATCTGACAGACGCAAAAGGGCTCAAGTAGAAAGAGACCAGCCACCAGCTCAAGAATAAGAAAGGCCAACCTGAGATTCCAGCATATGGGCCTTCAAATTCCTTGAAACCAGCTATGTACAATAGAAGACACTGTGATTTTGAGTACAATTTTGACAATTTCAAACCTCACATTTTGAGGTTTTAAGGAGCATGTGTGTCATCCACAACTTCTATGGAAGGAGTGATCCTCCGATCACCCTCGCCCATCAGATTACCTGGTCAGAGATCCACTTTGACTCACCCCAGGCTATGCCATTTCTCTGAGGTCCTGACCAGTTTTACTTTCCAGCCTCACATATGTGAGGGAAGTACTGTGGTCATTTAGGTCTGCTGCGTTGCCTGGCAAACAGTTCAGACAGATAGAACAACTTGCACAGATGCATCTGGAAAGACAAATACTGAGCTTGATTGGATCAGAAATGTGCTTTGGCATTTAAATGCAGCAGAGATCTAGGACCAAGGGAGAAGAAACTGAACATGTAGCAGATGATCGTCTGAAAAGCTTACAATTTTCTTTCTTTTTTTTTTTTTTTTTTAATTTAAGCTTCCCAACATTTCTCAAACACATTTCAATCTCAGCATCTATCTATAGATGGCATCTATCGCAGAAATTTTTCATCCGGTTCTGTCAGTCTTCATCTCACGATGTGCTTAACAATGAATCCTAGTGTGGCTTGAAGGAAGAATGTGTGGCTTCTTTGCAGTTACTGTTCATTTTCATGCGCAAGCAGAATCATAAGCTGTTTGTGCAAGCTTCTTTATTTTCCTGCCCTTGGGAGAGCATTATTAGCTGTAATACTAGTGTACACGGCCTGCTGATTTTCCTAGGAAACATCACTTTTCATACACGGGACCCAAAACAATGTCCATAGATATCAATAGGAGACATTGTGTTTATTTTGATGAACTTTGGATTAGATCCAGGTTTCCCCAGGACTTTTCTTTCTGGTTTCACTCGATAAACATCTCTATGAAAGAAAGAGAAGTTTTGCAATACTACTGTTCTTGTTAAAAGAAGTGCTTCACGCTTCATCCTGCTTTTCACGGGATTTGCTATTGTATTCTGTTTTGGTTTGTTCTTACCCTTTGGAGTTCAGTGGGTGTGAATAGTAAGGAATTTGGAACTCGTGAATTGCTTGATAATAATTGTGAGTCCTTTTAGGTGGAACAAAGCAGTAGTTGCCAGCCAGTGTAACACAACAGCCTCTGTTACCTGACAATTTGGTTAGCAATGTCTAGCTTTGAAAGTAAAGACATGTTTATAAGCCTGTAGGGAGGAAATTCCTGAATAAATTTATTGCACGGATCATCAGATCATACTGACATTCTACTCTTTTTTTTTGTGCTGCTCTCTGAATAAGCGTTTGAACTGTTGCTTCCCTTCTCCCACATCTCTTCAAGGCAGTTAGTATTTGTTTCTCCCGTTCCTGGTTTGTACTTCTTTTTGGCGATTAACCATACAAGTGTAGGTCAATCTGATAAACACAGTTCTCTACTTCACCTTTTTCCACTTGTTCTTCCAGTGGAAGGTGATGATGGTTGGTTTCCTTGTTCATGTCATTTCACATCATTAATTAAGTTACCTAAAATATTTACCTCTTTTCTTAAATAAAAGGTTGGCAAGTTTAAACATTTGTGGCTCTTCAGAGTGTATAACAAGCTCAAGAGGTGGACCATGTTTTTGCTAATTTAAGCCGCAGGATGGTTTTGTATGACCCAATATTATTCCTATTGAAAGTTTGCTTCTAATGATTATTGGGGCTGCAGTCTCAGAGGCTCTGAGAAGACCTTACTCAGATTCTTAGGGCTGTCCTCTGCAAAACAGTTGTATGGACTGGTGAGTAGATTGGAATTTTAAAGGTATTGAGGGGAGGACTCACATATGAGAATTATTCCATAAATCAACTCTAACAATCCAGTTACAGACCACAGAGTTACTGACTTAGCAGTTTTATCTAAACCATTGATTCTTGAGAGCTTTAAGGATAATTTGCTTAAATCAAGGTTACGTTAATTATGGAAACTTGATTAATTGCTGCAGTGCTCTGGCTTTCTTGAAACGTATTAATCCTAATAGAGGCACCTAGGTACCAAAGCCTTGACAAATACCAAGTGTTGTGTATATGGCATGTAATTTATGTTATCAGCAATATAACCGTTACATTCAAAGACGCATTGTTTCCACCAAGTGTTACTGCACCATTTTGTGTAATTGTTCCTGACTGGCATAGCAATGTATATGACAAATGAAATAGTATACAATCAAATACCCAAGAATGCACTCTGCGTTGCTTGCAGAAATGCAGCACATAAATACAAATTGAGCAAGAAAGAACTGAAGCTGACTTTGATTGGAACATAGGCGAATAGTGTAGGTTTGTTCCCTGTGTAGTTTAAACAACATGGAAAAGCAATTTATAACTAACTAAAGTGCTGGGTGTGCTTATCTGAAATTGCAAAATAGAGCTGCTGGGTTCTGAAGTTCAGATGAAATCATACAGTGTTCTTTGTCTACTCATTTCGTTTAATCTTTTCTCACAAGGGACGAGGTGGCTCAGGGCCTTAGCAATGAGATCTGGCACTTTTTTTGAATTCTTAAGCTGTGCTTTAGTTCTGGCATAAACTCCAATGAAGAAAGAGTTAAGCAAGCAAATGCTTCATAAATATTCAATATTAATGTTTTCCTTCTCCTCTTAAATTTGCCACCAGTGGTAAACTGGCAGGTTAATAGTCCCCTCTGCATGTCTGTTACGCTGTTTCTGTCATACAGGACATCACATTTCAGCAAGATGGTTGCCTTCAGCGTTAGATTCAGAAATGTCTAACTGCCAGCTCATGCAAACAAATTTCAGTCTTCTATTGACAAGCGTTTCTCAGCTTGTTAACTTTTTGACTGTTTGGCTGAACATAATGGGCATCAGTTAGTTTTCATAGTTGCTCACCATTTTAGCTGTTTGAAAGACAGAAACAGCTTGGGTTTTCAGCAGTAGCTGAGCAGTGAAGAGCGTAGCTTCACAGAGGAGTAGGTACGTGAGTGATAATACATACATACACCCACTTACACCCCCCCACCCCAAATAGCTTTATAGGGTAAACTTACGGAAGTGTGTAGGTTCACAGATGAAAACATGAGGCTAATGGACTTCAGACACTTAGACACATTTATCAGCCTCACCAAGCACCACTTGAATCTTACAGTATCTAAATACCATCTAAAACATAGCCTTGAGCAATACTCTGCGCCTTTGATCCCCAGAATAAGTAAAAAGAGCCTCAAGGCAGTTACATATCATGTGGGCTGTTTAAGGGCCTTGTAATCCATAATTTGTAAACCATAATTTGTAACCAGTCATGACACTGTTCCTCCTTTACACACACTCCAAGAGCTCGGGTGGATGGTGGTGAGGGAGCTGCCATGTGCTGCCTTTGTGCCGTGGAGAGCCTCACTGCAGAGTGCCAGCCCAAGTGTCCTTAGGGTTGCTTAAAGCTGCTTCTGCGACAGCAGAGATTAAATTCAAGGCAAAATTCTTGTCACAGTTGTGGATCACTCAAGAAGCGGTAAGTAAAGGCACAGTGTGTGGTTATGCAATCTTTATATGCAGAAAAACGTACTGGTTTTACAAGGAATTACAGTTTTACGAAGATGCAAGTTAAGGCTTGGTACTGCCAGTGTCTAGAATTCATGCTATAGAAATATTATCCAGTTACCCAACAGCAACAATATGATGTTTGCAGACAGCATGTAAGAAAACCTCTTTCTTCAGTTTATTATATGACTCAGGGAGTGGGTACGTTAATAAACTGCAGTTGACACTATGAAGTGTCTTCATCTATTTAGGCTTTTTAAAAATCATTAGGAGTGGGAAAAGTGTCTGGAAGCCAGTGTCCTGGATCATCTGAGATGTAGGAAATGAGTGCATTGGAAAATAGAGGTTGTTAGGCCTTATTTGGAATTTACTTTGCTTCCTCCTTATCTCCAAAGATGGAATTATAAAGCTCTACTTGGATTTTGTGATTTCTTTGTTATGTAAGTGCCCTGCTCAGAAATCATCAAAGTGTATGTATTTAAGGAAAGATATACATATTATTTTGTTATAGGTAAAATAATATTTACATGAGATGTACAGCAATGCAACTCACAGATAACAAGTATTTATAAGCTAACACAGAATTTAATGAAAAAAATAGAAGGTAGTTATTTAACCAAGTTAAAAACATTGTTTCCAAATTTATATTAGATGATAGATATTTTTCTTTATACTAAATTTTAGATGCAGAGTCTTAGACTTAAATTATGTTTAATCCTCTTGAAATTTGGGGCTTAAGTATTGTATGTATGATCCATGGTCCTAGACAGAAATTAAATCTACCTCATTTAGAAGTCCCAACTACAGTAAAATTGCATATCACTATCTTAATGATGGAGTACATCAGATTTTGAATTCCTTGTATTTAGTCAGGAATTACATTGCATATGGTAAACAACTGAACATTTCAGCTCTTCAAAGATGATAATGTATGTTCTTTCACTATAGATAAATATGTAGGCATGAATGACAGACTCCTACCATCAGTAGTCTTCCAAAGAGCCTATATATTATGCCATATAGGAAGTGGGTTTTGGTGGTGATAGTAACTCTTGCTACATGAAAATCTGTGAACATTGTAAGAAAAAGAAAAATGCTAATTTCTTCTGTGTGCCTTGATAAGGTTACAGGTGTTATGTTAGCCTGTACTGTTAGATATCTTCCACGTGAGGAGACATTTCAGCAACTACTTTTCTGTACACGACTCAGCTGGGACTTCATTCATCCCTTATACTTTTTAATTTTGTTTTTCCATCTCCTTTTAGGTTTTCACACTACACTCATCACCACAGACTCTTTCTTCCAAGTCCCTTTGACAGTCCACAGGTTGCCTGTCATCTGTGGATGCAACTCTTTATGAGCCACCCCTTCAGTTAAAGGGGCCATGTTTGTAAGACTAACATATCCATATACAGGCCAGTATACCTGTAGTTGAAAACTGTATATTACATTTCTCATTGTCAGTGGGCTACAGAGGTCTTGTGTACAATTAGGCAGGCAGGGTTAACATACTAGTGAATCAAGCTTTGCCTTTCATCTGAATTCGGTGTCACCCTAGAATCTGTACTCAGTGTTGGAAATGAGTATTTTTCTCCCTACTACCCGAATCTAACTGTGTGTGTCTGTTGGGATTTCAGACACCAAATGCTGATCTGAGCTCTTCCAGGTAACTGAGAACCTTCAAGCCATTTTTATGTACAAGATACACTTGTCACCATCAGTTACATTGAGTCTCTTCCCTCTGTGCTTTTTTAATACCATCAGATCCCGGGGAACTCACAATTTAAAAAGTAACATGTAAAAAGAAAAGTAATTTGCTGATTCCCTGACTTCCTGCTGCTGCACTGTCAGATAAAAATAAAGCACAATAAGATGAAAACGATCGTTTCAACCATTTAATGACTGTTAAGAGTCAAAACCCAACAAAACCAAACCCTCTGATTCCTTGCCCTAAATGGAGTCTCATCTCTTTACCAGAAAGGGGAGAACTTCAGAATCAGATGCTGCCATTCACTTTTAGTTAGAAGTTTTGAAAAGTCAACTTCCTATTCTTAACCTGGATTTTGAAGACATCTAGGTGCTGCAGCTGGTGATACGTGTTTGTCAGTCATTTGTATGCAGACATCTGAATAGTGTAATAATAGTTCATTTTTTCTGGGTAGGGATGTATTGTGAGGCTGTGCGTCAGTGCTGATATTGATAGTTGCACATAAGTGCTGGCTTAGCAATGAGAGATGATGCATCTCAAAAGGCATCATGGGTTATTTTGCCTTTAGAAATCCTTGGATTTAGTAAAAAGAAAAGAAGTTACTTTCTAGTAAAAGAGTTTTTAGTAAAAAAATCCTTAGTAAAAACTGGATGCAATATCTAATCTAACATCTGAAATGAGAGAACATTTTGCTTATTTCACCACTAAATTGTGTCAGACTAAAAGCCATTCTGAGGGAAAATGCATAGTTCTGTTCTGGAGACATCAACTGATAAAAATCAATGCTTCCCTTTGTATCTTGTCTCAGTAGTTCATAGACTTCATCCTTAGAATTTCTGAAAAACCAGAACTGTTTATATTTTCACCGAGCTTTCAGAGAACCTCTGCAGGTTGGGATGTCCTAATTTTCCTTGACTAGTTTTCCTTCCTGAGTGAAGCCCACAGGAAAATCCTCAGTGAATGACAGTTCCGGCTCACTAAGCACCAGACAGGTCACACTGGGTTGGTATAGCAGGCTCCTTGTGACATTTGGGAGCCTTTCATCCCAGGTCTAGAAGGGTACATCCTGTTCTGCCCAACTGTACTATTTCCTCATCCTTTATTGTCATAGAGCACATGACCTCTGTAGTTAAAACCTGGAGATTCTATTTAGGTGTAGGAAATGTTGATAGATGTTTTGTTTTGTTTTGCTTTTTCTCCAAGAGAAATTTTGAGTTACTTTGGTGTTTTTTGGTTTTTTTTTTTCCTTTCTTCCCATTTATTTATCAAGAATATGTGATCTCTAAAAAAATATCAAGGTTATAAATACAAAAAGTATTCCAACTGAAAGTAAGGATGACTGGCCACCAACCATATGAATAGAGGCAGAGCATCCTCCAAGTGGTAAGTAGATTTTGGCTAAGGCAGAATTTGACCCCATTTGCTCCTGCAGCTCTATCAAAGCAGAGATGGGATTGTGACAATTATTTGTTTGCTTGCAAACTTCAGACATGCAAAAGGAAATTCTTAGAACTGTATCACACTATAAATAACTTTCTAAAACTGCATGAGTTCATTATAGTAATTACAACCGTTTGGATTTATAGAGCAAATTCAGTCTATTCCATTTCCTAAGATTGGTGGTAGCTTTATGAAGTAAAAATTGGCAGTTTTACACTAGATACTTTAATAGCTAATTAAGCCTGCTACTTCATTATTTCATCTTGAAAATGATACCATGCAGATGTAAAGCTTAAGAGAAGGGCAGTGTAAGTAGCTGTGGTTACTGTCAAACTGTTGACCATCTGTCAGAGTGAAACTACATAGTAAAGCGAATGTGTGGTAGTTACCTTTCAGAGTCATATCTGGTTTAGAAACTATTTGTTTCCTAAAGAAAAAGTGGTTGTAGTGGCAGGAATTCCTGGAAAACAGAGTTCCTGTTTTCAAAGCATTTTTCTTTTTTAGCTAATAACAGTATTTGTTGTTCAAATCTGCCTTTGTTTTCAGCGAATATCTCCAATTGGTGAAAAATTTGCTACACCAATATATCCACCATTTTTTTTCCTTTATATTCAAATGAAAAGTGATCATTTGGAATCACATCTTCTCAGATAGCATTCAGTATGTTCATGAAGTAGTTAAGACATAGCATGCCAGGCCCTTTGAGATTAGAAGAACAGGATCCAGCTTTGACCCATGTAATATGACAGCCCTTTAAGATACTCTTTTTCTCATCAGGATGTATTGTCTGTAGTTTAACAACACAGTTGCAGGATCACTTGCCTTGTGGTTGGCATGTGGTTGTTCACACTTGTACATGAGCAACTGATCCTAAAGTAAAGTAAAGTAAAGGATTTAGGATTTTAGGCTCAGCTCAGCAATAAGTTTTTGTGATCAGGTTCTGGGACAAAAGTGGTGCACTTGCCAGCATTTTAGGGTGTACAGTTCATATCTCCGTACATGCTGTATGCACGTGCTTTGCACTTTATTTCAAGCAGTACGGGTAGCAAATGTTGACTGACTAAAGCATAAAAGGAAAACTTGTTTTCTGACATACTTTCTCCCACCAGAAAGCAGTCTTACCACCATCCTTGAAGGTATTTAAACAGGACCACTCCTGGGATATTTAAAAGACATGTAGGGACATGGTTTAGTGGTGGACTTGGCAGTGCCAGGTTTATGGTGGGACTTGCTGATATTAAAGGTCATTTCAAACCTAAATGATTCGATGATGTCACAAGGAAAAAGAAAATCTGAAACAATTAATCATGAGCCCATCCCCCAAACAATACAAGCTATAAAAAAAAAAAGGCAAACCCCAAGCCTGCTTGTTATCCTTGCCAGCACAGAGTAGGACACACTGATACATACTTTCCTGACCTTGAGGACTAATTAGATGAGTTCTTTACACTTAGGAATGAAGTCTCACGCGCTGAAAATTCTGAATAGTTTCAAGGACAGAAATCCCTTTGGTCTCAAAAAAAAGAAAGAAAAGAAAAGATCACCCCATTGTTCTGCTCTGTACACGCCTCTAAATACTGAAAATACAGTCTGATTTAAAGCCTTTATCCTCATGTTTGAAATCTCCGTAGAGATTTTTCCTGAGAGAAATTTTTAGCTTTAAAATTGAAACTCTCAGGCACAAGGAAAGCTCACACAGGTGAGCAGCAAATACTTCAGAGAGGTAAAGAATTACTCTGCAGTTCAGTGCGGTGAGAGATCAAACTGGCCATGTGCCTCTTCACCCTGAAAACAGCACGTGAAGTTACCAGGTTTTGACTCGGTGTCATTTTGTCAGACAACACATCCATTCACACACACAAGCCAAAGTATGCAAACCAGAAGAGTTATTTCCTAAAAATGAGAGACAAAAGGAAGATTATAGGTCTTATTTCTGGGTTTGGATATGTGCAATATTTTCAGATATTATAGAGGTAAGCACATAAACATAAAGCTTGTTTTCCACTTCCTGAGACTGTACAGGCTTTTGAGACATCAGTATTGCAGTGTTATAATTCTGTTAGATTTGTGCATAGATATCAAATTAAGTGATGTCAATTTTATCTCAGCCTTGCTTCATGAAGCTAGTGTAGGGACCTACATTACAACTTGCATCTTTAATGTATTAAATTCCAAAATATGTGTCTGAGGTAGGAAGTGTCTTTATTCCCATGTTACAAACCGGACACTGTAGCACAGAGAAGTATTTTTTGTTTGCAGTTAGGGTCCCAGTGATGCAGGGATGGGTAATGAGATGTTTAGAGATGTCTGGGCTCCTATCATCACATTCAGGTTTGGTCTACATCATTTGCTCCAGGTCCCATTGGCAGTGATAGGAACGGATCCAATTTCTCGAATGACTTGTCCTGGCATTCTGGCTGGTGGATCATCCATTTTCTCTCAGGCATGAGAAAAAGGCAATAGCCACAGAGAGCAGAGGGCAGCACACTGACAAGTTCTGATTATACAGTGCAGCCAGTAGCAACAGCATTTGTTCTGATTTCAATTCTGGGGGAGGAACTTGGTAAGAAAATACTGTAAAAACTGAGGTTTGTCCACTCTTACTGTTTTACCATAGGTTTTTTTGTCTAAGTAGTCCACTTGTATTATCCTTTCTGGCTCTGCCATGCATAGCTATTTTATATGATACAAACTGACATGAAGCTTTGACACTGCCCCCTGAACTGTGACATCTCGTCAGCTGGAAGCTGCCATGTGGGGAGAACATGCAGTTCTTGTCGTAGAGGGTATTTGCAATGATCCTTCCATGAGAAGGAGCAGCCTGAATTTCTCCATGCCAGCTAGTGCCATAAACATGGAGAAGGTATGTGGAAGTCATTTTTATATATATATATTTTTTTGTTATTATTATTATTCTTTTTAAATGGTTGATGTTGTATCTGCTTTGCAACTTCTAGCTGGCCTTCCATGAAGTGCTCAAAGAAGACAGGAAGAATGTGATTACTGTCTCTGGCACGGGCACAAGGAAGGACAAGGACTATTGTTACAGAAACATATTCCCCAGGCTCTGGCACTTTTACTGTCTGGAGGTGGTAAAACATGTCTCTCGTTCCACCATCAAAGCAGAAGCTTGCTCAAGTTACCAACTGATCCAGTTCTGGAAAAACTCATCAGCCCCCTTGGTCTAGTGATTTTCTTCTGGAACTTTTTAATTCTCTAAGGAGAGCTACTACTTCTGTAGAGAGTGTGTAGGTTACACTGGACACCCTCAAATCTTCCCCACATAGCTTAACCTTACACAACGCTGGGACCTTATTAAGGCTTCTCCACTTTAAATCAACCAGATTCCATGTTCAGTGGAAGAGCAAAGACAATACATGTGTGTATACAGCTGTAGATCTGTTGTTGCTTTCATTACTGAACCTGGAGATTTTGCTGGTTGACTGTGTATATCCATCAAAAATACATTTCATATTCATTATGCAGTACAGCAAGAAATGGATACTGGAGTCAGAGTGGGAAAAAAAAAGCACAGAAGCGCTAACAGCACCCTCCAGCAAAAGGATTTCAAATGCTTAAGCCACTGTATTCCAGGAGGCGAGATTTCAGTTTGTATTATTGCTCAAAATGGCTAAATATAGAAGAAAATGAAAAATCATCCACAGAGGGATGCTAACACGAAGGGCATCTTTCTCCCCTCACAGCCATATGACCCTGCCTGAATGGGGGTTAAAGGGATGTAAGTAAAAGCAGCATATGACTGGTAATTCTCCAGTTTCCTTTGAGGTACAAAAGGCAAGCCTGAGAGGTGTGAAGTTGCCCTGACTGTGAAAACAAAATCATAATGTGAGTATGTGAATAAAATGAAAATAACCAGAACATTCTCTAACCAGTTTATAGTGTCATCTCCAGCCCAAAAGACAGCCTGAACCATGGTCTCTGCAGGTACCCCTTCTTTAGCATCACTGACTGCTGCTACCCACAGAGCCTCCTAACAAGCAGAAACTTTTAGCTGAACTAATGAGCCTGGGAAGATGCAATGAAATCCATAGTTCACTAAAGCTTCTGCTATAACTCTGGGTCTTTTCTGTTCTTTGTGGTGAGAGATGCAGCAATCCCTGCCTTGAAAATGCAAACACTTGCTGAATTCATTCCTGTTTTGGAAACCACTGGAAGATTTTCATAGCTTCAAATGAAAATTTTCCTTGAAACCACAGAGAAAGGTGTTTTCTTTATCCTTTTCACGCAGTTAAAATCTAGACAATGTTGAAACCTAGGGAAATTGAGCACTTCTGCACTCGCCCATATTTCCCGAACATTTGATACTGGTAATTAATATTAGGCTTTATCCTAGGGCTGCTTGGTCAGTTTGAAGTTCCAATATAACTTATGCATTTGAAGCTATAAAAATGACATATAAATATGGATAAAAGTATCATATATTCAACTTTGCCATATAGTGGATTAGGCAGGTAACAGACTATACACGGTCATGCAATTAGGATGTTCTTCATGCATTTAATTTTGGTAGAAATGCTTACCCATTTTCACTGTTCCATGCTTTGTCTTCCTATACTATTATTTTAGCTGGGTTTTTTTAAGTGAAAAAAAACCATGTTCTTAAAATACTCACATTAAACAAAGGGGAGCTGATGGCATGTTGGTATTTTTTCACGTACCTGCAAGTCTAGGTATTACTATCTCAGTGATATTAAGCTTGGAAGGCATTTTGCCAAGAGAAGACACTAGAAGATACCCTGCAGAGCCAAACTATTGTTAATCTCCATACACTATATGACTTACAATACCCAGACATACACCGAAGGAGAAACATTTTGCCAGATCTACTTGTATTTTTTAATCTAAGCAAGGCATCAGCATTATGTAGACACTTCTTGCAGGTATTTAATGACCTGTGTAACAAACTTACATTGTCTTAATGAGTATCAGGCTATTTGATGCATTTGTTAAAGCAGTAGTTCCTGGGGGCATGGGTATATGAAAGCCTTTTGATTTTTATTTTAAAACATCTTGTGACTGCAAAATAAGCTTTGGAAAATGTGTGCCATGCGGGCTTAAAAGTCAGGAAAAAAAAGGTAAAAGAATGAAAACATAAATTTGAAAAGCCTACAAAAAGGAAAGTCCAAGAGTTTTTTAGTGCCTGGCATCAGATCTTTGATTCTTTAGAATTGTTGAGACAGTGAATCTTACTATGACAAAAACATAGTAACATAAAAATGAATTGTAATGATGCTTGAGATTCATTTTTTCCATGATCTGCATGTAGTTCTGATATATACCACTGTTTAAGTCAATATGCAGTACAACCTTTTATCATTTCTTTTTTTACCATGAAAAAAATCACAGTTTCTAGTGAAAGCCCTATTCTGCTAATACTTCTTCAGAATTTCTGCTATTTTTTGGGTCACCAAAAATGCCCTTTGGAAATTGGAGGACAACTTAATAGTTATTCTAAACACTTTATAGTAGTTGACTTGCTAAATCAAGATAAATTACAGTCATCCCAAGACATGTTCATAAGCTTGTTGAGATCACAGTCTACAAACACATGAAACAACACAGGGTATTCCCTTCCATATGCAAGCTCCAGGAGCAGTTTTAAAGTTGTGAGGAGACATCAGCTCTGAGTTCCCCTTGAGTGTGAGGGCTTTAAATGGCAGAATGCTGACTGCTAATTACTAGAATGAAAATGTATGTTTTCTAAGTGTGTGATAAACTGCTCTTGAAACGTGAAAACCCACAAATAGGATATGGTTTTCAGCTACGCATATAGTTGTTCTAGGCTATTTTTTTGCATTCATTTTACTAACTCTGTTTTAACACGAGACCTAACTGGAAGTCACAAGAATTGTCATTTGAGTATTTCTCACATTTTCCTTTTTATGTTGAGGTACCATCCATGAGAGAGTGCTACTACATGCTGTTCACACTGTGGTAGCACAGTCCTCATGGCCGTAACATAGTTTGGCAGATGCAACCATTAAGCTTAGCATTGTGCTATGAAGGTGGCATATAGGGCAGTGTGGAAACAAAGTGCATACACTTTAAGCATTTCAGAAATGATCCCTGCAGTGCACTGGTCCAGATTTTGCTGACTGGACCAAAATGCTTTGCAGCCACCTGCCATTGACCGTGGAGGAAGGTATGTTCTTAAATACATCTGGCTGCCTGGACCCAGCTTCTGTGAACAAGATTAAACACAGAAGGGACAGGAGTTGCTAACTGCTACCTGCCTTTTTTACCTAAATGCTCACTTGTGCAGGATAATTTCAATGGGAGTAAAATGCTCCAGGTTCAACCCCACAGGAATTTGTGGGGTTGAAACATGCCATGCTTTGTGAAATGCTATGGATTCCCTCTGCAAGTACTTTAAATGATACAATCATATGAGGGTGGTGAGACACTGGCAGAAGTTGCCCAGTGGCTGCCCTGTCTCTGGCAGTGTTCAAGGCCAGGTTGGACAGGGCTTGGAGCAACCTGCTCTAGTAGAAGGTGTCCCTGCCCATGGCCGGGGTTGGAACTATATGAGCTTTACAGTCCTTTCCAACCAAAATCATTCTGTGATTCTATGATAATGGTGTCTTGAAAACATAGTCTGTATATAAAGACTGCACTTAAAATGTATAATGGTTTAGATACAAATATTGCACTTGCTGGCATGAGTCTTCAATAAGCTCCTTTGGCTTCAAGATCCTGCCCCCACCATAGGCCAGCCAGGTGGGATCCCCCTGAATTTCAGAGTGAGGGGACAAATTGTTCTCTCTGTCAATCCTGTCATAGCCATTTTATATATGACACATTTTGGCCTTGCCACATTTTTGACTATTCTATTATTTATAGTTAGTATTTTAAAGTAACCTTTTTTCCCTCCTCCTGTTACAAGAAAATGAATGCTTGTTGCTGGTACATTTTGATCTCATTTACATGCCCAAAATCTAGAATGACTCTGCTAACCTCATACCCACTGATTATTTCACAAAATACCAATTCCTGTATTCAAAACAACTTTCCAAACAACTTAATGGGATATTTCTCTTCCTTGTAACTACATTATTAACCTGAATCATGATAATATGTGACAGTCTCTGTTTTTTGGACCATGTATTATTTCAGACATCTGCCTGCAGAATAAACAGCAATATCTACAATGATCACTTTCTGTTATGTGTGTAAATATTGGCTTAATCATTTTTCTGTTTTTGTTTCAGCAGCAGTTTGAAGTATGCAGATGGACATTGATCAGCCTGCATTCAGTAGTCATATTGAAGATAAAGGTGGAGTCATGCTTGGAGGGCATTACAAAATCAGAGGTTGCACGTATTGAATGCTCTTCTGCTTAACATCAGGGTTAACTCTTCTTGCAGTCTGTTGCATGTGATATATTGGACAGCTTCCACAATATTCTGCTGTATGGCTGGCATATTCACAATTCAGTGTCATGGGCTTCATTCTCTCTGCAACAACAACAAAACAACAATCAGAAAAGCTGGTAAGCCTTTCTATTAAGGCTGCAGAGAAATGGTGGGTTAGCAGATGGTTTATACTGCATTTGGATGCCTTTTTTTCACTGCTTTTCTGTGAGTAGGTCATACTGGCTGATGCAGCTGCTTGTATTAAGTTCACTGCCACTAGCTGGCAGGGGCATTTTTTACTTTTGCTCCTTTTTCCTTTTTTGTAAGCAAGTGATTTGGGGTCAGAAGTGGGAAATAGTATATTATTTAGAGTGCTTTTAGCACTATAATGCTCTAATCACCTGATCTCTAGGTCTTTCTTTATTATTGCATTGTGACAAACTGAATGGAAAAAAATCTCTGACAATTCTTGAAGCGGAAGCTCCAGATTAATACCTGTGAAAGTACTCAGACCAGTGTGTGCAAGCTTTTCTTCCTTTGAAATGAGTTTTGACATCAGTAGTGTGGGTAGTTAAGTGTTTGCCAGTGGAGGATGAGCCCTGCAATTGCAGTACCCATTCTGAACCTTTTCAGAAACAGATCTTGTCACCAAATCAGTATGTTTTCATAGGGGTTTGACTGATCTCAAGAACCAGAATTTCAGTATAGTGATGTGAGAGGATATGCAGAGAGTTTATTCAGTCAGTGTATTGGGGAAATGACCTTTTGTCTTAGAACAGGCAACTCTGTGATGTTGACATCAGTGTAAAGTTCAATATGAATTAAAGGAAAAATACAGTTCCTGGTAATAGTATCTAGCGTTGTCCTGCAAGGTACTGAGTGCCTTATCTT
Organism: Nestor notabilis; assembly: GCF_000696875.1. Classification (NCBI taxonomy): domain Eukaryota; kingdom Metazoa; phylum Chordata; class Aves; order Psittaciformes; family Psittacidae; genus Nestor; species Nestor notabilis. Next base: position 28,118 of record NW_009920547.1, on the reverse strand, counting down.
CAGTTGTCTTCACAGAATCATGGAATCATACAATAGTTCCATCTGAAATAAAAACTTGTATTTAATGGTGACATTGTCTTCAATGTGAAAAATTTAAATGTTTTTGTCTATTTTGGATTACTTCTACAAACAGAATAACTATTAGTGAGTTATGTGGATCATACAGTGTAAATGTCAGTAAACTGTTTCCCATATCAGTGCTGGAATGAGCATTTAACATGGAGAAATGCCAGCAAAATCCTAGAAACTGTATATTTCACTTTCTCTGTAACTGTTTTCCCTACTAATGATTATTGCAAATCAGTTTATTTGATTTTATAGTATTTGTTTTCAGGCTGGGTTGTAAAACCACCATATTAAGGTGAGATCCTCAAGCATGGGATCTGGGAATGAGATGTGTGCAAATGGCTGGAAGAGGGACCAGGCTGCCAGAGCCTTGTATAAAAACATCAGCTGTGCTCCCATGCGTGTACCTGGCTTAGCTTCCACGCAGCGTGGTGGTGGTTGTAGTGGAGTTCTATGTCCTCACAAGAGAAAGGAGGACAAAATAAAATAAATTAATTATATGGATACACATGTTTTTGGTTGCAGGGATTTTTCTGTGTCCTCTTTGTGTCACAGTATCATGTGTGACACTGTGTGGAAGAGATGAATTTTTAAATCATGTCCTGTTGTCTTAAAACTGGGACGTATGCTGTTGTCCTACTTCAATATAATAACCTATTTCTTCATTCAAGAATTTTATTTCCCCGTAATTGCTGATGATTTCTTTAAGGCATAATCGTAAGTCAAATAGATTTTACTGAAGGTTTGCCAAAATATACTAAAAAAAAATTATTGTGTAGGGGTTAAAGGGAGAAGGATATTAACAACAAAATCAATACTATTTCAAAAATAGTATTTACCTTTGAGTTTTGTTAACAATCCTTGTTTGATGTGATCATAAAAGTAGGATTGACCACATTACTTGCCTCCTCCAACAATTTTGAAAATAGAAACATCATAGTCTTCAGTAAAAATCTGCTTTGGAGGGACTAATTTAAAAACAAGAAGTTCATAAATATTTTCTAACATTGCATTACCAGAACTGTTATACTTTAAATAATATACATAAGCACAATATTTATTTTTTCTTTCATGCGAAGGCATTGTTTGTTTGTAGAAAATTCATGACAAAGGCAAGGACCTCAAAGTTCAAAGAACTAAATCAGATTTGCCTTTGGATTGTGCTTTTGCCACTCATTTTTTTCTACTGAAAAATAAATGTTTTTCTTGCTGACCTACAGGTAATATATTCTCATTTTTATTTAATAATCTAAGTATTTATTTAATACATTTATATAAATATTTACTACATTAATGATTATACTATTGAAATATTTATTTGATAATATAAATATTGCCAGTAGACTGGCAAAAGACTGGCTGTGACAGAAACAAGGAGAATAGTTCAAATCTACTTTGAAGTTTTCTTCCCTAAATCACTAGTTTCTGTACTGGCAGAGGGAAGCGGGACTTTTTATCTCCCCTATGAAAACTGTGAACACTTCTTTTTCCCATGTTCTTTACCAGCAGCAACAGATTTCAAAATCTTTGGAAAAAAAAGTGGCTGACATATTTGTACTTTGAGAAAGCTATAATATGATTGTGGTTCTCTGGAGAAGCTATTCTTAATTGTCTTCAAGACTGTGTGTTTCCTATACCAGGTCAGTATTGAAGAAACAGAAGAAGCGCCAATCTTACAACCTGCAAAAGCAAAGGGGAACTTAATAGCAAGAGGTCAAATGGATCGGGGTCCAATACAGCTGCATGGGGAGTGTTTATCCAAAGAACTCTGGCAAGGCTGTGAGAATAAGATTAATATTGGCATTTTTCTATGAACAGAAAAAGCACATGCTTCTAATTGTTTCACATAATGCATTCAAAACATATGCTTGATAACCATGGAGAACATTTGATGGAGTGTTTACAGAATAATAAGCAGAACAATTAGAATAACAGATCACTCTCTGTCCCTGGACCTGCTCCTATTTCCACCATACTCCATTTCCTCAGCTGTGGTGTTTTTTTCCTATTCTTAAAGCCATTTTAGAGTGTTGCTTTTCTGGAGTTTGGGCTGACTTTAAATTTCTTATCAAACTATTTTATTCCCATTGACAATATATTTTGTATACCCCTCTGCCTGGTCCAAAGACAAGAAAGCCCTGATGAATTTCTGGGTTTGAACTTGAGGTCAACTAAACCAAACCATTTCCCTCTCAAGCACCCATTGTTATGCTATCTTTGCTAACCACAGAAAGGCAGAAACCACTGAAACACCCAGCCTAAGAGCAGCAATCCCACACTTTCTGGCTTATCGCCTTTTTTACTTGACTTCTCTAACCTGTATTTTAGCAAGTGCAGAGGCAGGAGGTGGTCAGATGATCCCCCGGCCAGTGTGAAGTATACCTGAATGCTATGAGAACTTCAGCAGAGTTCAGTGTTGGTGCCAACTCAGTGGCAAGAAGTTAGACACTGGATGTCACTGTGGATATACTCTAATTACTTCTATCTTGACTAGCGATTTCCACTTGTTTGGCATAAGCCACATTCTGTGATAACAGATATTTAATTGGACTTTGGCTCTGGATTCTCTTCATCATAGGACAAGGGGTAATGGATTAAAACTTAAACAGGGGAGATTTAGATTAGAAATAAAGAAGTTGTTCTTTACTGTGAGGGTGCTGAGGTGCTGGCACAGGTTGCCCAGAGAAGCTGTGGCTGCCCCATCCCTGGCAGTGTTCAAGGCCAGGTTGGACACAGGAGCTTGGAGCAACTTGCTCTGGTGGAAGGTGTCCCTGCCTGTGGCAGGAGGTTGGAACTGGATGAGCTTTACAATCCTTTCCAACCCAAACCAGACTGTGATTCTATGATTCATTCACCAGAAGTTCGTGAAGTTAAATTAATTAGTAACAAGACTGTGTTGATTTTTGGTGACGGTTTTGGCCGATGATTTCTTTTGGCAACTGGTAAGAGTAGCTTCACGTGAATTCACTTACTCAATTGCTTAATTGAACTGGATAATTTTGAATATTCCTTCTCCCCCCACCTCAGCAGTAAATTTTGAGGTAAAAACAAATTAAAAAAAGGTAAAACAATATGCAGAATCTGTCCAGTTCTGTTATACCTGTGGGCAGCATGAAAACTCTGAAATTCAAGTCCTAACTAGATTGGGCTGTGATACCTTTTCCCCTGGTCTGAAAGATAGCAAAATGCTAGATACATATGTCTTAAGCATAGCTGCTTATCTTACACTGTATGCAGTAGTATGCATGTGGATGGTCCAGCTTGTATGTGTGGGTGGGTAAGGTGAAACAAATCTAGCCAACATTCCCATTCCTTAGCTCAGATCTGATGGAGCCCTAGTATAAAAGAAGAGGTAAAAAATTGGATAAGAGGTATAGGATGTAGTGTGCACCAGTGTGGAGGTTGAAACTGGTGTAGAGTTCATGATTCATCTGTGATGTGCCTAAATATCTTCGTATCACATATTTGATGGTGGATGTTCTCTTTGTTTCTGTCTACCAAATGGTGTGAGGAAGCAGGCAGGGAAGAGGAGGAGGGTTGGAAAAGCAGCTCAAGGCAGCTATTTTGTAAGTTTAAAACATTTAACTACTGAATAGAATTTAAAATATCCTGTTTCTTTTTTTGCATGTTGTGTGTATTTTGGGCATATTTCCACATGATAGCACTAACAAGTGTCTCATTAAAGTTGCCTCAAAGGGACCTTCTGAAAGAAAAGAAATTTAATCATGAATGAATATTGTTTTATACATAGTATGTGAAGCTATTCAATATTACATGTTCAAAGTAAAATATTGCATCTATTAGATATTAAGTCTGTGTAGTATTCATAGCTGAATACATAAATACTCTGTTATTTCCTTTTCAGTCAGTACTTAAAAAAAGATAACTGTTACATTGGTTTATTAAAAGCATTTTGTATTACATAACTTGGTTTTACCTGGATGGAGCACATTAATTTTCTTTTTGTCACTCCATTGACAAACATAGACTTGGCTTTCCCATAGCAGAACTCTAACTGTAATCCACTGTATTTCACAGTTCTAAAGAATATTCAAGTAGTCTGAAAGATCAAAATTAATTACAAATAACCTGGGTTTGTTTGTCTGTACCAGTCTAGGAGATCCATGAGGAGGGAGCTGCAGTAAGAAACCAGAACGCAGCAGTTCTAGAAGAGCTTGAGTTGCAGTCCGTGCATGACTGCTACAGCGAAATGAAAACTTCTTAAGGTTTTACTGTTTTCACTTTACCAAAAGAAGAAGTATGCTTAAAATTCAGCTCTACACTAGGTTTGGGTAAGCTGTGTGCGCGGGTTGCTAAAGAGGAATATGGCTGAGAAGGGCAATCTAATCTTCCATCAATACAAAGGTTTGTATGCTGTGTATTGCTTCATAAATAATGTGAATTTGGGCAAGCCAAAGTTCAGCAAGCAGAACGTTCAGAAGTTGGAAAATAAAATTTTCACAGATTAAGTTAAAAGGATAACTCATGTAATGTGAGTGTTTTAATACAGGCAAACATGAAACACAAGCAACAGTGGTCTTATGCAGTGCCATTATGGTAAGATACATGAATTATGGGAAGCTTCCATTATTCTCAAACCAAACATTACAAAAAGGTAGGAAAATATGTTGTAACCTAATGGGAATGTATTTTTTAAGCACTTAACAAATTTATCCTTGCCTTTATATATAACGTGAATACAGTGCTTTTTAGAACAATATACATTTTGTTTGCAATTTCAGATAATAATGGTAAGGACTTATTTTTACTCACTTGGAATTTTAATATTCCTTCTCCTGGGTAGAGCTAAAGTTCTTTGAGTGACTTACTTGATTTTTCCATTTTCATACCTTAGTGCAGTAAGACACTATAGTATTTCTCAATTTTCCAGGAACATAATTTTTACTGAAGTCATTGAAACATTACTGCAGTGGTTTCACAGTTGAGAAACTAGTAGCCACACTCCCAGACTTTACTTGTGATTAATGTACAGATGTACATTACATCTGGGAGTCTTCTCTTTTTTAATTAGTAAAATGTTCATACAGGAGGAGTAAACAAGAAACCTAGAGAGAATGCTAACAGCTTATATTTCCAGTAGTGTGAAGCTATGTATAAATAGGACATGATGCATCCACCTCCCCTATCAAACAAATATTTGTAATTGCCAAGATGGTTGATGTTGAAATAATAATCAGTTCTTCTTCAGTTCAATTTCAGGGAAAAGCCATAATTACATATGACAAATACGCTGGAATTCACCCTACTGTCTATAAAAATTTCCATAAGTAATCTCAGCAGGAGAGGCACACGCTAAGAGTTTATTTCAGTTTGAAAAGGAAGACATTTTTCTTTCAGTGTTCACTAGGCATTTGGCAGTAAGTGATGTGACTTCTATCGTGGCATTTTTAGATATCTACATAATGATCTGAAATGCAGTTGTGTGAAAAGAAAGGTGGCCACATTAATCTACTTGCTAAACAGTTCCATCAAGCTTTTTAGTGAAGGGTGGTTTTTGTAAGACACGCTAAGTGACGATTACATTTCAAGATTTCGCATCAGAATACGTATGCTTGTATGAAACTTGTTTATACTGCATGTTTGTGCTCTTTCATTCCATAGAATCTTATATACTCAGTGTGCCTCCTTATTTGACATTTCGAGCAGACTGCTCATTTTCAGCTCAAAACATAAACGAGTGCTGGCTGTTCATGGCCCAGCACTATCTTCACATAAAATACTTCATCCACAAATGAAACGTTGGCTTGGCAGATCAGATAAAAAGAGCACAGTACGTCCTGCACCCAGATCTGCTCCGTGGCTAGAAATAGGCAGCTGAAAGACAGAATTCTGCTTTATTTGGAATGATGGTGTTGTTTTGCAGTCCATTTTTGAAGGATTTCACTCTTTTTTCTCCTGCATCACTAACCTTTGCAAGTGAAGAGAACCACATGGCTTGGGGTTTATGCATCCTGTTAGTTCTCCAGCCCTGCTATTTCTTTTTCAAGTGCATGCAAAAAGCATGAGGAATTCAACTGTGCATGAAGCAGCCCTCTAAGGCAAGTGCACCTGATGCACCACAACAGGAGGAAATTCAGGGCTAATGGAAGAAAGTGTCAGTCAGACACTTGTGGAAGGAGACTCCACAACTTCTCTGCCAATCTGTGCCAGTGCTCAGTCACTCTCAAAGTGAAAAAAGTGATTCTTTCTGATCATATAGACCCTCTTGTGTTTCAGGTGGTGTCCATTTCCTCTTCATGTAAGGTGCTAAACATATTGCTGTAGACAAGTAGAAGCAGAAATGTCACGTTTGTTACACCTACAATCTAAAGAAAAAGGAAAAAAAGGCCTTTTTCTAACTGAAAATTTGTAGTCTAAGAAAATTCCTGGTTTTGTTGTTAGTTGAAGGGCTCTTTACATGCCATGGGAAGCACTAGTGATATGGTTTTATATTTCAACTTCCATTAAGCTTACTTTTTGACTCTGTCCAGTATAAAAAAAGAGCAAAACAGGCTTGATTTCCTGTGTATGGGAGAGGATCAGACCTCTGCACATGCCACAACCTCTGGCTTTTTCCTTCCAGACAATATATCTTTAGTTTATGCAAATGGTCATTGCTACACTGGCTTCTGTAGCACTGCACTGGTTCTCACCAGCCTGTCACTAGGAGTTATAGACTAATGTTGAACAGGTATTTGATACGCATGTGCCCATGTCATACACTTAAAGCATAGTGTTCCTTGCATTCTGTCTCCACCTCTTTGTCTTAAGATTTCCAATAAAAACCCCTCTGACTCTCCTGTCCCCAGCAGCAATCTCCAACACAAGAAAGTGGGTTATGGATTAGATGCAGCCTTGAGTAGAATTAGCTTAATGTCAACTCCAAATTCACTTCTTGTCTTTGTCTCCGAGGATGGTATCTGCAGAAGACAGGGACATTTTTAGTGCTGTATTTCGGGACCTTAGTTCTGCTTTGTTAACTCCAAAGATATGTGATATATATGATGAAGACTGAAAGCCATTAGAGCCCCACATTCAGTTGACAGTACCATTTTACAGAGTAGTTTATTGCCTGCATGGTATCTTTCAGGACAGTAGGAAGCATCATTGATTTTAACTTGACTTTTCTTTTGTTCACTTTTAGCAAATAGGCATTGCGAAAAAACTCTCAGCTTTACCCAAGTGTCTTTTGCTTAAATATCACAGCTGATTAAGTTAGGCCCGTAATATAGCCCTCTGAGAAAAATGGATATAGAACCATAGTGTGAGTATTACTGTTGAAGGAGTTTTCCTAGACTTGAACTAAAAACATTTAATTAAAAATTAAGATGTTTTCTGGAACTATTGAAATCTCTGACACAGCAGTATTTTACTGATTCATAAGGACTAGCGAATGTAACTCACAAATACCATTTTCATTTGCCATCCTTCTCTCTGCTAAGTCTTTATGTCATTAAAACTCTCATTCCTATCACAGCTGCAACCAGTGGAGCAATGTGGAGGATGAAGTAACTCATAGCTAAGCCATAGATGGAAACAACTGAATTCCAAAATAACTATAAAAAGGCTTTCCTAATCTGAACTAGACTTGATACTTGTAAGCTTTCTTTTTATTTTGGAAAAGTGTATTATTTAGCCCCATTTTACAAATGATCTTACAAACAGCTCACAGCATAGAAAGGAGTGTGCAGGGTCCTGACTCTAGTATGATATAGCTCTGCCAAAACAGAGGCACACCAAAAATGCTAGAGGGGTTTCCATTGCCCTTGGCTGTCACCTTCTCTCGTGGTCATAAATCTATGTTAGAAAAATTGTAAGACTTGAAATAGGATTCACCCTCAACTCGCAGTGATTATTTGGTCTAAGTTGTGCCTGCTGACGTAAAGGTGAATGTTGTCAAAACACTCCCATTTCCTCTCTGATATGGGTTTTAATTGTGCACATTTTCAGTATTTGTTAATAAGCAGCAACTCAAACTTAATATGAATACTGGCAAAGGTTTACCGCTTTAAAAGAAATTAGGAATAAACCACCATAAAACAGCTTAGCTGGACACCAGCAGCATGCCCAGTGACAGACATTGAATAAGCCTCTAGAGGTAGCATTGCCAGTAATATTTGGTCTAACCTGCAGCACCTTGGCTCTCCTACCACTGGGGCTCTTTTGAGAAAACCTCCTCTGTTGTTCTGCACCATGCCAAACTTTGGGTTCTCCA
>NW_009920547.1:10438-19806 GCF_000696875.1 Nestor notabilis | reverse complement strand
GGTGTGTCTGTGTTGTTGCGGGGGGGGGGGGGGGGGCACATGACTGAGACCACAGTGATGTTTTGAAAACTGAGCAGGCAATTTAGTCAGAATCAATAATAAGTAATAAAAACCAATCAGGAGAAACAGGCATAATGAAGATTGATTGATTAATACAATTAAATGAGGCCATTTTGTCCATTTGTTTGGTGTCCTTAGGGTGTGATAATTCTACAGTTTGTGTAGCTGCTTTACTATTTAATGCCAGATCATTTTAAAGAATGGATTGATCTATTGACATTTATAGCAAGGTAAGCATTAAAATACTCTGCCTGACTAGCTAAGGATTTTCTGTCTCACTGGAGGTCTCTGAATATATTGATAAGTAAAATGAAACTGATGAAAGTTTCCCTCTTAGGTCTTCTCTAACCACTGGGCTCTGTCCTGCCTTTTTCACTTGGTTTGTGAGTTTGGTCCTATTCTCATTTGTTTTATCAGACTAAAATGTTCCAGAAAATCGTATCTTTAAAAGTACTCTACATTAGCTGAATGCAGCAGGCAGGTAAGTAGTCACTTATGCCAGTGACATTAACCCCATCTTCTTTAACAAAGACAAATGGGAACTAAGCACATAATCTATGAAATCAGGCTGTCTTCTCTCCTTCTTGTAGCATAGCATAGATTTTTGTCCAGTTATTCCTGTATTGAACACAGATCCTTGTGTTTATGTGGTGGTTAGGCTTCAGACAAACATCTTGTCCCTATTAGAAGAGTTTGGAGGTGGAGTACACTCTTTTCCTTCAGTATTTTCTTTCAGTGGTTGCCAGTGTGTGTAATTTCTCTTTTCAAACTGTCTGAGATTTCAAGTGGTTGGTTCTTTTGTAATTGGCAGACTCTCTCTGAATGATAAGACCTATCATCTCTAAATGTGCCTTTGAGAGAACCAGGATTAGATTCATTAAGGTCCTCTTTATACAGCCATACTTTTTTGGCCCTCAATGCTGCCTCTTTAATAGCCTTTTTAAAGTATATTTAAAATAACAATGTATTTTAAAAGGAAGTTCAAGTATCATTCTTGCCAATGTTGTGTGCTGTTATGAAAGAACCACCCTCTCCAGATTGCCATTATCTCTTGAGCCATGCAAGGTTCATGTTAGTCCTTGCAACAAGAGTATCACTCTGCAAACTTTCTTCAGGGTTTTTTGTCTTCTGTGATTCCTGCATCTGTTTTACAGTAGAGCACCTATATAACCAGTGTGTAAAGGAGACTTTGTTGACCTCTCGGGAGGAGGTGCTTGGATGAAGTTATTGATGAGAAAAGGAAGAAAAAGAAGAAAGAACTGAAGTGCTGTAATCATGTACATCTGTCCCACAGGCAGGTTACTGGATATTTGTGAAATAGTGGTATGGTGGGGGCAAGGTAAATCCATGAAATCTTCCCAAGAGTTTAAATGTGTTAGTTCTTTGAAAGGCAACTGTGTTCCTTAACAAATTCTAGTGAAAGTGCATTTAGTAAGTCTTTGGAAGAGTTATTCAGCCACTCAGGAAAAAGAATCTTTGAGATGGAAGAAGCCAGTTTAAGTGATCTACTCTGTCAACATGTTCATTCCTAACACCATAGGACTGATCAGTGCATTTTCTGGGTTTTGTGTGTGGAGAGCGTTTTTTCAGGGGGTTTGCCCAAGCATTGAGTGTTGGTATGCATTGGCCTTACTTTGTTCATTACATTTTATATGAAAATACCATGCCTTCAGGAAGTTTTAAACTATGGCACTGTTACAAAGATTGAGGTTCAAGGAATATGTTAGAAAGAACTAAGGCATTTTGATCAGAGACTGAAAATGAGAAAAGTTTGTTGTTCTGTGGGCAGGATGGACAAGTAAAAGTCATCTGCACCAATAAGCCAAATTGTCCAACAATTAAGAGTGAAACTTGCAGAGATTCAACAGATTAATATGCCCCTTCCTTTACTTTGTAGATGTGGAGCCCAGTTTTGCTGTAAAAGTTCCATATGAAGGGTAGGCTCAGGTCTCTTATAGCTACCAAGAAACCAGGATGCCTTAACTGTCCTGGTTAGTTCATTCTGTTCACAGAACATGGTGGTTGTTTTCAACAGGAGAAAGCACATGAAGATCTCATCCACGCAGTGTCACTGCACCAGTGTCACTGTGCACAATATTGTTGCAATATTTCATGGGTAAAGAACACAATTTTCTATGGTTTGCCTATTTCTGTTCTATTTAAAACCCAGAAACTTAAATTCAGAATATGCAGCTTTCATGACGTGTTTTTTTCATCCGTTTTATTGCTAAACTTCTTACTGTTTAAACTTTCTTACTGTTCAAAGAACTGACCAAGCTCAAACTGTTTTGTAAGCTTGAATATTACTGGATAGACTGCTGTAGATAAGGTGCTATCTTACGGGGATGTTGATACCATGGGATCATTTTGCTCTCCCTATCAAAACAGCATGGGGTTTTTCTCACACTGTTGGGGTTTTTTTTTTCCCTTTTGTTCAAGTTCTTTAATTCACTGACAGTTTAACTGAGCAGTGTGACAAAAACTCACTTTTAGTTCAGCCACTGACTCTTATAAATGCTATAGGCTGAAGAAAAGCATCTTTTCAATGGTTCTTTGAAAACTGAGATTAAAAGCAATCAAAGAATACAGATACTTGACTTGAGGGTACATTTTAACGCATGGAGCAGAAAAGGCTCATACAAATCTAGTCAGGCAAACAGTTTAGTTTCCACAACCCCCCCAAAACCACTATAAATGAAACTGATATATCTGAATTTTGGAAGTTTCTTTGAAGTTTGTTTCAGAAAATGGATATGTTTTCAACCCCACAAGACTGCACAGTGTGGTATCTTTAGCTGTCAATATTCTTGCACATTCTTATTTCCTGTCAGTGCCATGATATCACTGTCATGAATCAAGGGCATGCACTGGTGATGATCAGAACAGCTCAGTCAGAAAAGCCCCTGTGCTACAAGGGCTGGGCAGTTATCACTTGAGAACGTGGGGATTGATGGTGGAAAGCTTATTGCTTCATTGACTCAAGGAAGAAAAATGAATTGGTAATTAAAAAAACAACCCACTTGAGCCTTTTTGAGCTGTAGAATGGCAGAAGAGTTAAAAGTAGGCATAAGGACTAAAAATAGATACACTGTCCTTTCAAGTCCTCTTGCATGATAGCAGTAGTAAGTCTGGGTAGGCTTGTTGGCACAGTACCTATAATCAGGTTAGGAATGTACAGTCCTTTTTTTTTTTCCCCCAAGAAAGATGGTTTCTTTACATTCCTCCTATCAAAGTAATTACATATCTATTTGATCAAAATAAAAAACATTTGTCATTGGCCTGAACTCAGAGCACTTTACTATAAGTCAGCTCAAAGTAATGTGGTATATCCACTGTCTCTCTGCTTCTGCCCACCTCTATTCTTCTATTTTTAGACAGTACCTTAGGTTGGTCTCAGTGTCATGTGTTGGAAGGATAGTCTCCTGACAATGCGGTACATGATACCACACAGGTAAGTAAGGTCATCAAGAAGGGTGCATCTGAATAGTTAACCTTCGAAGGAGAATTCCTGAGACATGCTGGACACAGTGTCAAGCTGACTCAAAATGAATCTATAGAAGTCTAACAAAAACTTGACCTGAATTAGAGAGATGTCATGTGAAATGGAGTTAATATATTTAGGGCCACAAAAATGATCAGAGGGATAGAAAAGCTGAGGAAAGGCTGAGACAGTTGGGGTGGTTCAGCCTGGAGAAGAGAAGGCTTTGGGGAGACCTGATTGCATTTCAGTAGTTAAAAGGGGCCTGTAAGAAAGATGGGGAGAGACTTCTTACAGAAAGATGGGGAGAGACAAGACAAGGGGTGGTGGTTTTAAACTAAAAGAGGGGAGATTCAGGCTGGACGTGAGGAAGAAAGTTTTTACAATGAGGGTGGTAAAACACTGGCACAGGCTGCCCAGAGAGGTGGTGGGTGCACCATCCCTGGAGACATTCAAGGCCAGGCTGGATGTGGTTCTCAGCAACCTCATCTAGTCGAAGATGTCCCTGCTCATTGCAAGGGTGTTGGACTAGATGAGCTTTGAAGGTCCCAAACTTCCAACCCAAACTATTCTGTGCTTCTATGATTCTATCATTTCCGATTTGAATCTATTATTGGAGCTGTCAGTTCTGCAAGTTGATATTTTGATCTTGTCACTGTCCCTTTTTCAGGGAAAACTCCCAAGGCAAATTTCATCTCCTTCAAACTTTCTGCATTCTCCCCTGCCTTTCCTCTCCTGCATACAGGATCTTATCATACATAGGTAAGGCTGAGTCTGCCCCCACCAGAAAAATCCACTTTTTATGCTTTTTTCTCTTCACTGGACAGACACTGTTGCTGCAGTACAGAACCAATTTCCTCCTTGTCAGGTAAAATAATATACTGATTGATTAAAAAGTAGCCCAATGTAGACCCCCCAAATAAAACATAAAATTACAATACCATCCTTACCCTTAGGCTTTAGGCCAATGTTTCTCTCCAGCTTGGAAAACAGACTTCCTTCTTCATGGTTGTCTTGTTTTTTCAGTGTCCCAAAATTATTACAGCAGCTCTCAAAAAAGCTACTTTTCTTTAATGTCAACACTAGCTAGCTCAACTTCGGAGCTTCCGGAGAACTTTAGTCTCAGTCTCCCTGTTCAGAGAGACAGAGATCATAGGGAATAGCACTTAAAGCATGTTACCTCTCATTACTGGCTATATTTTCTTCTATGCATTTCTAGCAAAAGTCTGAATTGCAGAAATCATTATTTTTGCTGTTAATATTGTCAGAAAAGAAGCAGAATTCTGTGCAGAGGTTGTTGGGGTCCCAAGTTGCTCAAAAACCATATGGAAATGAATATAATGGAAATTCAGCTTCGTAAAAACTGAAGGAATTAAACATTAAAAAGCTGCTAAAAGCACATTATAATAATATGCAGTAGTCTTAATAGAATTTATGTTACTCTCTTTTCCTCCTCACTTCATCTATATTATTCAGAGGAGAGGATGGTCTTTATCTGGGGTTGAATCAAAGCAGTGTATTATTTCCAAGAACTTTTTACACGGTTGTAGGTCCCATGATGTAAATACACCAGACTTTCATACAAGGGTATTAATATAATATGATGTTAGTGCAGGATTGTTGGCTATACCCTTGTACAATGTTCCTATGTGATCCTCAGCTAGTCACTCAGTATTTTTTGTATGGGACCACCAAAAGCAGGATTTAGGTGCCTAAAGATAAGCAGTACCTAATCCAGATATTTCAAGGAGACCTGGAACACATCAGGAGTGACTATGCAGCTCTGGGGGTGAGGATGCAAGCCATGGGTCACCAAATGGCTTCACTACTGGTGTTTTTGATAGGAATTTACTTTCGGGATCAAGGGACATTTTCAAATATCAGGGACTGATAGGGAGATGTAGGATCCACCTAACAATGGAGGGTAAAAGCATCCTTGCCAAGAGGCTAGCTGACTGGCTGAGGAGAGCTTTTAAGTAGGAATGATGAGGGAAGGAGCTTACTAGAGTGAAAGAAGTGATTATTGCCCTCTGCTCAGCACTCAACAGACTGCATTTAGACTACTTGGTCAAGTGTGCTCTCCCCACCCACTTCTCCCCAGTACAGGAAAGAAGCATTTAGTTTCATGGCTTGGATTGGAGATAGCGCAGGGGAAGCCACCAAGGTGGTGAGGCCCTCGGAGGGCAGGCTCCAGTACCAGGGATTGTTCAGGCTGGGTAAGAGGTGTCTTGGGGCCTCAGCAACAGCCCTTAGCACCTCTGGTGTGGTGGAGCTAGTCTCCTTGTAGTACTTGTAGTACTCCTTGTAGTGACAAGAAACAATGAACATAAATTTAAAGAGGAGAGGTTCAGACCAGATCTAAGGAAAAAACTTTTTCACCCTGAAGACAATCAGGGTTGCCCAGAGAATTGCTATTTCCATCCATGGTGGTTTTAAAGCCACAACTGGATAAAGCCTTGAGCAACACGGTCTGATGACAGAGCTGACCCTGCTCTCAGCTGGAGGGTCAGATCAGAGAGGTCATTCCAACCTGAATTATCCTATGACTAGTCCTATCTTGAGGCCACTCAATTTTGCCATGCCAATGCTGTCTAGCTCATTTTATGTGAGTCTAGATGGACACATGGTCCTGAATGGCAGATGTGATAAGGCTTCATGACAGAAAATAAATTCAGTTTTATCCATGTCAGTAAAATACAAAACCAATATTTTACACTTTAATACAAAATTTTAATATTTTTCCCCCAGATCCAGGCTTTATGACTGTTGGGTTAGTTCTATTTTCCAAACTAATGCAGTATCTTTGTACTTCGCTATTTCTATAAAGTGGTTAGTGTGCAGTCTTCATGCAGGTGTTGCAAAAGAAATGTGTATTTATGAACTGGTCAGAGCAACTAATGTAGAGAAAGTCCTTGAGGAAATTAATAATTCAGTAACAGGATTTTAATCATGTAAAGTGAAGAAGGCATAGGATTACATATTTAATAAGGGACATAAAAACCTAGAGGTGGGGATCTGCTCATTAACTGAGCATACTCCGTCCCATGAGTTGATTTGAGTCCTATGAAAGAAATAGCAGGTAAGAATGTAATTGAAACAATGTCCATGCATACTGTGCATATGTTATAGATACACACAAAGCAGAGAGGTTTTCAAATTGAATTGACAAATTCTGTTATAGTATTTCTTACCTTTTGTATGCTTCATTACCAACCTTAATGTTTCCTGATGAAAAAGCTTTCTTTTTCCTCAATGTTTTATCTTTTAATGAAGTCTTTGGACAAGTGTTTCATGCTAACTGTGTGAAAGAGAAGCAATATAAAACTCAGATAAATTTCGCATATGACTTAAAATTATGAAATTAAAGCTTGTGCAGAATTATTGATCTGACATAGACATACTTGTTTGTATAGGCTACAGACTCCGTCTGGTATTCATGAACACAGTCACTTCATGAGAAGAACCAGGTTGCAAAATGCTGTCACAGATCTTGTCAGCTTTTCCTATTACTGAAACTTCTGTTCTTGGTGGCCCCTTTCAGGTTGCAGTATGATACAATGCACTCTAACTACAACACACTTAAATTCACTCTAACTACAGTGCACTTGTAGCCACTGCCACTGTGAGGTTTCAGTGTACTGAAAGACTTCATTTTTCACACAGTGTGAAATTCGATAGAAGAGTATGTACAGTTCTCTGGAGGGGAAGAAAAAAAAGGTTTTATATATGGAATTGTAAATCACCAGTATTTACTTTAAATTTTAGTGAAATCCAGTCTGGTACAGATTGCAAACAGCACTTTAAACCCCTGCTTTGTACATGTGGAAAAGTGTAAATAAATAGGTCTTTATACTTTCTCCATATTTTAGTTATGTAATAAAGTTTTCGTAGGTAAAAATTTAAAAAGGAAAATAAACTTATTTTGGAATATGATGGCAAAGCCTCAAAACATACCTTTACAAGTCAGATCAAAGAGGCGTTGTTTATATATAAGCTGAGTAGAAAGAACATACAAATAAATTATTGCTGATAAGCAAATGGTTCGGCCTGTAAAAAGGTAAAAGCAGAATTGGTGTCACTGCAAAGTACTGTAGGAATATTTGCAGGCAAACAACATGTGCTTTATGTCTTTCCTAGAGCAGATAATGTCTCTGTAGTGGCAATGAATCTCCTGATAAGACAGGCTTAAACAGTTGAGCATGTCCTAGTTTATATTAGAAATGGGTTCAGGGCAATATTGCTTTAAACCTGTGACTCATTTCCAATGAAAATGGTTCAAATGTTTGTACATAGTCCTTGCTATTGGTCTCCTGTGCTTTCATTACTGGTCAAAATGTCCCTTTGGACAGTGTCCAGGTTGAGCTAGTCAGAACCAGAAGGGATTCAGAAGGAAAATAAATATATGAAGCAATTTACATTTCCCAAGCTTTAAAACTGATCTGTCCTTTTCTCAGGCTTCATGGAATTTGATGTTTATATCATTTAACATAAATTAATAATATTTTTTAGGCAAAGGAGCAGTGTCATACAGGGTGATATCTAGTAAGTGAAGTTTCTGAAATTTTGATTTCATGTTGATAAAAAGCACTAGCAAAATGCTGTGAAAGACTAAATATGTTCTACTTTACAAGCTTCTCTATACCATTTACATGCAGAGGCTCTCTTCCTATGTAATCTGTAATGATGAAATGTGTGGTCTAGTAGATGAGGGGAGCAAGGGATATCACCTACCTGGAATTTGGTAAGGCTTTTGACACTGTCAGTGGATCCCAGGGATCAAGGCTGGGTCTGATCCTATTCAACATCTTCCTTAATGGTCTGGATGAAGGTCAGAGTCCACTCTCAGCAACCTTGCAGAGACACAAAACTGGGAGGATTGGCTGTTGCACCAGAGGGTCATGCTGATGCCATCCAGAGGGATGTCAACAAGCTGGAAAAATGGGCTGGCAGGAACCTCATGAAGTTCAACAAGAAGTGCAAAGTCTTGCACCTAGGAAGGAAGAACCCCATGCAACAATTTATGCTGGGGGCCACCACCCAGCTGGAAAGCAGCTTGCCAGAGGCCTGGGGCCCTGGTGGATGCCAAGTTGAAGATGAGCCAACAAGGTGCACTTGCTGCAAAGAAGACTGACTGTATCCTGGGCTCCATGATGAGTGTTGCCAGCAGGTGAAGTGAAGTGATACTTCCCCTCTACTTAGCACTGGTGAGGCCACACCTGGAGTGCTGTGTCCAGTTCTGGGCTCCTCTCTACGAGAGAGATTTGGACATACTGGAGAGAGTCCAACAAAAGACCACTAAGATGATGAAGGGACTGGAGCATCTTTCCTATGAGGAAAGGCTGAGAGGGCCGGGACTGTTCAGCCTGGAGAACAGAAGTCTCAGAGGGGGATATTATTAATGTATATAAATATGAGAAAGGTGGGTGCATAGAGGATGGAGCCAGGCTCTTTTCAGTACTATTTAGTGGCAAAACCAGAGGCAATGGGCACAAACAGAAACACATGTCAGGAAACTTTTTTTACTGTGAGGATGACTGAGCACTGGCACAGCTTTCCCAGAGAGGTTGTGGAGTCTCCACCTTGGAGATACTCAAAAGCTGTCTCAATATGGTCCTAGGCAACTGGCCTAGGGGTTGGACCAGAGGTCCCTACCAGCCTTAACCATTCTGTGGTGTTCTGTGATTCAGGAGTGAAAAAATATCCAGTAAAATTTGAATTCAGCCATGTACACAAGTGCCTCCTGCTCAACCCAACAGGAAAAGAATGAAAATAATGACCCTTAAAAGCTGCATAAGTTTCAAATCTTCCAAAGTAGAAATAAATACGCTTT
>NW_009920547.1:0-10420 GCF_000696875.1 Nestor notabilis | reverse complement strand
CACCCATCAATAACAATCTCCATGGAACTTCAGTGCAAAGTAAGTCTAAGGTACATGGTACATACGAAGTGATAAGCATAACAGAGAAGGAATAAGACCCTTCAGGGCTACGACCGTCCCTCTAAATGAAGAGTTGTTGTTCAGTCCACCCTTAAAAGCACCCACATTGCTAAGTGTGACAGTTGCTTTCAGGATCAAACACTGTCATCTCCCTTCTTATTGAAAAGCACAGTGTAATAACGTACCTTGAGTTGCAGGTCTCCTCAGTGCCACTTTACAAATTGGACGGTGCAAGGCTTTATCTAAGTACTGGGTCAAAGTGCCTGCATTCCTGGTGGAGACGGGCTACTGTGCCCGGTGCTGCTCCCAGCACTTCAGCTTATGTCAGGTGGAGTCAGACGCAGGCAGTCACAGGAGGAGGCGGGCACAAGAGAACTTAAATCTTTATTTTCATAGCGGTGTCTCTAAAAAGCATAACATTTTCTTTGAATTTCATGCAAAGTTTTGCTCATCCTTTGGAGAAAACTATGTTTTTCATTAACATACTGATAATTTCCATCATAGCTCCCATGGTTCCTTAGCAGAATACTGCATGCTGTACGCTAATCAAATGCTTCCCTTATGTCAGAGAACTCCAGAAGGGTGATATAAAAAAAGAGCCAAGAGACACTTCACTACGAAAAATAGTTTCCAAAATCATTGCCAGACTCAGAAAATGAAAGAGATTTCTTTCTCTGTTTCTTTAGGAAGCAGTAATAAAAGGACAATGTATCTATATCCCACAAAAGAAAACATTTGTCCCTTTCTGAATTTTTAACATCAAGTGAAGCATGAAGAAAATTCAGCCATGTCTGTAATAACAGAAAACCCCCAAACAAATAAACAAAAAGATCCAGCTTTGTTTGGGTTTAAATGTGGTAAAGAGAAACATATTTAGAAAGCAGCCACAAGGCAGTAAAATTGATTTCTGGTTTATCTGGTATAGCTCCGAGTCTCTCACGGAGCTGGGAAATAATTGATTGCTTGAAGCCTTGTAGCAGTAGTTAAAAATTGATAAATGCTAAAGCTGGCACAGTGTTTTATAGGTTCTCAAGAATTGTGGAGCTTCCATATTTCTTTCTCATCACCAGCTCTAGATCATGAGATGAAATTTAAAAGACACTTCATCTTAGTCTTAGTAAATTATATTCAGCAACTCTGAGACCTTTCACTGTGGGAGACAAAGCAAAACCTTTAGTTACATAGTGCTGATCAATAACATGTGAAGACAAGTGAGCTTTTTGCAGGTCACCATATTGTTTTTAATCAGCTGATCAGATTACATTAAAGAACAACAAAACATCTATGTCCATAAATGTCTAGAAAAATTATTGGTATTGATAGCTGTCATCCCGTGAAATGAACTACTGTAAAATATTGCAGAATTGGATCCTATTTAGCAAAGAAATGCTGAAAGATTTCATTAACGTAAGTTTTAGTAGCACAGGAAGTTGGCTTTTTGTATCAGCTGACTGCTGACTTTTATAATGGGATAAGCATCTTTATTGAAATACAGGAAGCCAGATCTTCTCAGCCCCTTCCAGATGCCTTTCATACTGTCAGCAAAAGAAGAAAGTCAGCAAGTTGCCCAGGTGGTCATTCTGGATGAATATCTAGAATTCCACAATAATATACAGAATTGTCATTTGGGGAAGAAAGAGAGAGATTAAATTCTTTTAGTTTAGATACTTACAGGTCTCCTGCTCTGCATATAACTTAAAACAGGTACTCAGATTAAGCTAGTAGTTGGGGATGTGTCCCGGTCACATCCCCAAGCTGTAATAGTAAGTGGTTTCTACAGAGAAACTATTTACTAAATGACTTATCTATAGTAATTCTTGTCACCTTGAGTAGTTTACGTAAGAAATCTAGAACACCAAGTAACTGTGTACAAGATAGTTTAGAACTAAATTTTAGGTGAACAGTGACTGAGACTGAACTGCAAAACTTCCAGTTTACCAACAGAACCCCCTGAAATTAATTGTAAAATTCACTTTTACTTCATGTGTACAGGATCAGACTCAAACTACATGAGAAATAAATAACAGTTAACTTTTTAATAATGCCGTATGCACCTTAGTACAAATAATCACCACATAATGATGTTTTTTCCATATCAGATTAGTAAATACTTAGTTTCATAGCTATGTTTCACTCAAACAGAAAGAGACTAATATTGAGGCAAATTTCAGTACTAGTTTCTTAACCGAACAGAGAATGCAGCAGGCAATATTGCTCAAACTCTGCCTTTTACATCTTCTATTTAGAGGTAGGGATCAGATTATTTATTTGCTGACTATTTTGCTTAGCAAACAAAAACATTTTAAATTGTTTCTGTAAGCTGAGCAACTCTGCTGGCAACATCTGTGATCAAACTGCAGTTGCCATTTGCAGGTGATTAGCATAAAAATAGCTTGTTTATTCATTAAAATCCTGCTTTTTAAGGCAGTGGGTTTATGCTGATCTTCGAGTTGGAGCACCTCCTGCATGACACAGGCCAAAGCATTTCACATTGCAATGCTTGTAGAAAACCCAACTGCCTTAGGAACACTGAAAATATATAGGAATTCTTACTGTATTACCACTGTTTCAGTAATGATGGAAGTAAAACCTCCTCCTCCATTTGCCCCTTTTCTACTTCTCTATGCTTTCCTGTGTAACCTGCTTCAGGTGGTTCTGTCTTGGGGTTGGACTAGATGATCTCCAGAGGTTCATTCCAACCCTAATGATTCTGTGATTAGTTTATCTGCTCCCCAAGAGAGAGGATAGAGGGAAAGAAATACAGCAAACACAACCATATTCTGAAGGAGATGCTTTTTCACTGAATCAGAAGGCACTGAAGAAACACTAATGCAAACTTTTCTAACCCAATTAACTTCAGGATTCCAGTTCTAATGGCGCTGGCAAAATAGGTTTTAAACACAAATCTTTGTAGCTTAACCTGTTATGTTTTCCCAGTGCAAATAAGTGCACGTGTGTGCTTTTCATCAGCTTGAGCTAAGACAGGTATGTTAGTATCATCAGCATTACCCAGACTTGAAGGTATGGCTTGCCACTAGGATTTTCTTGCTGGGGAATGTTAATGTTGTCTTTAAAAATACATAATTTTACATGTATAAATTAAATTAAACTAAATTAAATTAAGTTAAATACATTAGTGGAATTCTCTCCAGAAAAGCCAGAGACTTCTGCTTGGCCCAAAAAGCTTGAGTTTGGATGATATGAGATAAAATATAAGTAAACTCTTTCATCTTTGCTTGCCCTAATAAAATGTTCCTTTGAACAGTTTTTAAAGAAAAATCTCTTTAAAGAAGAGAAGTTTCAATTACCATAAATCTAATGTCTCTTACCCAAATCATTGATTTT
The DNA here is from genome assembly GCF_000696875.1 of Nestor notabilis. Taxonomy (NCBI): domain Eukaryota; kingdom Metazoa; phylum Chordata; class Aves; order Psittaciformes; family Psittacidae; genus Nestor; species Nestor notabilis. The sequence goes on along the minus strand of NW_009920547.1, from coordinate 7,015 downwards.
GTATGGACAGTGAATTTGCCCTGGTAAAGAGTGGTTCAAATTGAGCAATAAGTTTCCCACATGGTGCTTTGAGATGTATTTATCCCTGGCCTCATTCTGTGCTCTATGCACCTGGTAAGAATAGAACTTTTTCTAAACACTCAAAGCTCAGCACTTGCTATCAATCTTCTGATTTCCTGCTCTCATCTTTTAACAGCTTTTTTGGGCTCCAGTGGGTACACAGACTCATAAGTGGAACACACTCTGATGCAAACGTTGTGCTCAAAAATACGTATCCCCCCAAAATGCAACTCTGTGCTATTGTGCAAACAATGCATGTAATTAATCTTCCTAATGATATATACCATTGAAAGTAGACAAGTAATAGTGTAGGATACAAAATGAACAAGCAAACAAAAAATTTTTCGTACTGTAGCAATCTCTTGCAGGTTAAGCAGCAGTTTGGTTTTTTTAAAGAGACTAGATCTTAAAATTGTTAGATTTGTAATTAGCTTATCCAAAAACTTACTGAAAGATGAGCAGAGAACCATCAGTTCCTACTCAGAGCTGTATGTCTTTATCTAAAAAGAAACATGATGAATCACCACAGTTGCACAGTTCTTTTCTTTAAATATTTTCCATTTCCACACAATTCAGATCACTCTGTTGCAGTAAGAATATATTGTCATTATATGACTTAAAGAATAGTCATATAATATGACAGCATCTTTCATTATGGAATGCAGTTTCATTCTCTTGAATGTAAATTACTTTTTCTTACTCATTACGCATCTTTTCTGTAACTTTCATTACAGGCGTTTTTCTTTTGATAATTCACAAACATCCATAACTTCTGATAACTTTGTCTCCAAGGACAGAAAGATAAATAGTGTCTCCTTGAATAGTTCTAATCTTGATCTTGAAGATGCAACCACATATTATGATGGGTGTTTAGCAGCACACAAACAGAAAAAAAACCCTGATTAATTGCTCTTTAAACAGCTTCAGCAATAGAAATGCAGATAACCTCTAACAGTGTGCTAAACTCTTTAAGTAGCTGTCAAACATGTTTCCAGACAATATTAAAACTTCAGCTGGGTTTATCATGCTATGTTGTAAGACTACCTAAACTGGAATCTTACAAAAGTCTTAAAAAAGCTTTGATATTTTATTCTGCGTTAGGTGGGGGTACAATCACATTTGAGGGGTTCTTGCTTCTCCCCATTGTAAATATAAAGTGTCTAGAACAACACCACATACTGATTCCATTGCCTTGGTTAGGTGCCACGGGCATGGGGATCACATCTGCCAGTGTTCAATAAAACTCCTTAAAGCCTGAGTGACATATAGAAATAGCTCGAAGGATTTTAAATTAGGCTTTTAAGTTACTTCTGCAATTTAAAACTGGACCAAAGAGGCTGGAAACCAAGACTACCTTCACAAAATTGCATGAAATAGTTGCCAAATCAGAGTAAAGGAAGCTTTCCCCTCAAGGCATTATGTGCTTTTAAAAATTAAGAATTTGGGTCCATGACGATGACATAGAAGTGTGTCAATTTTGGGTAGGATTGTAGTACAAGTATGGTTTCTAACTAGGATTTATGACATTCTTTTCTTTGTATATTTGGACCCCAGTTCACAGTCCTGGGATAAGGTCCCTGGATGTTACAGAGCCTGCAGACTGGGCCCATCTTTATAATGTTTAGTAATGAAAAAGACCTATTTAGAAATGAGAAAGCGTAAGTAAATATGACTGCTTCACAAAAGAAAAAAAAAAAAAGAGATTTAAAAAAAAATCAAAAGATAATAGCAATTTCTGCTGAAAGGTTTTTAGTGCTGAAAAATGGAATACGGAAGTAATCCTAAAACACTGGCATTTGGGAGAGTGGCCACATTGGTAATTACCCATAAGCCTTCACAATACAGCAAGGAATGTTTCTATGATTTAGTTCTACTGCTTAGAAAAATCTAGAAAGCCTGTACAATATAGCATGCCCTGATATTAGCTTTACCTCAGCAACCTTGCTGAAGCTTAACTTAATGAAGTAATAAATTCAGAAATGTGTTTCCGCATGCATTTGTTTCATAGATTTGTTATAGATAAATCCACTTCTAAAATGCATTGGGATGAAAAGTCGACACTGCAGAAACTTCCTAAATACTGATGCATGTATTACAGTCTCCATTACCAATAATATATAGAAAGTAGAACATTTACTTTAATGATGATGAACGGAGGCTAGACACAGACTGACTGCTGTACAATAAGTCAGTATGGTTAAGTGTAATTCTCGATAACTGTTAAAAGGAAAAGGATATTGCCTCTATATATCAGGTAAATAGTTTCATATTTGTGCAATATATTTGCTCTTATTCCTATTTAACCTATATGGAGACTATAGATGTAAAAGCAGTTAGGCAAATCTACTTATAGGAATAGTCCAGATCCTTATGATTCTGCTCAAGTCGTCACCAGATTAAGTAGAAATATTTACATTTACATTGCATCAGCCCCTTCTGGGTGAAGAGTTTTGGGTAAAGGTGTGGCTTGCTTAAAAAGAACAGCAATTTCCCACTAACATTTCTGGAACCCCACACCAGCAAAAGTTTTAGCAGACTAGGCACACGATATATTGAAATGTTTTATTTTGTAAAGCATGGGTATGCTTATAACAAAAGAATACACTTTCAGAGTTTTTAATCTTCAATTTTGAAGTCAACAACGTTAATAACATTAACATTAGTTAATATTAGTAAACATCACCTTGTCACCATAAGGAGCTCATTACTGTAAGAGGAAAGAGAGTGCTAGGTCTGTTCAAATTATTTTAACTCGCTATCTCCTGGACTTACATTAAGGATAAAGGTAAATCAGAAATGGCTTTTGCAATGTTTGGGGACCTCCCCTTCCCTTCTCTTTTTTTAAGAAGCTGTCTCAGAGATGCTGGAATGCTCCTCTGTGCATGATGCTTCAGTTAGTGGTTGTCATTTGAAAAACTTCACTCATTGATGCCAATCAGAAATGAAGTATCTAATATTGATTCGGGTAAACCACAATATTTAGCCACCTAAGCCATTGTTACCTCTTGAAACTTTATTCATAAAGTCCCTACAGTATTCCTTCTCAAACAAGCCTTCCAGAAAAATACATTCCTTGGAATGTATGGTAGGCTTCAGAGCATTTGGGGAGACTGGTTACTGTAGGAAGGTGTGCCTCATGCGAGAAGAGCCTGGCCTGAACAGGAACCCAAACTGTAAGAAGATTGACTTCTCTTGAGAAAATCAGATTGCACAAGTGGATGTAGGAATCCATGTTAACTCACTTGAAGAGTTTTAGATCTCTCTGAGGGAAAAATGAAATATTTTCAACCCAATTGAAATTAAATTTTGACAATTGGATTGGATTGCACTGAAATCAAAACATAATTCAGTCAAATATGTATTTTCAGAAGAAAAATGTTTTATCTGTATTTATTCTTCATCAAGAAAACTTGCCACTAGTTCTCTCCTTTATCAACATACTACACTTCATGGTTGCCCATTGCTGATGATGCTAAGCACATAAAGAAATTACAGGTATTTTCAACCAAATCTGTTCAATAGCTCAGTGGATCTCATTTCTGATTTTCTTTCTAAGTAACACCAGAAATGATGATGAGATATTATTCATACAAGTTGAAGGAACTTGTAACCATCTACTTGTCTTATATATGCAACAACTTTGAAATCTCCTATAACAGCAGGTATTTGTGTGCATGTGTTTGAGCCGGTACATACTTATGACTTTAACATGCTCACGGACCTTTGAGCTGCATTTTCCACACATCTGTGCATGCATAGAAATCTTAGAAGGTGTAACTGTAATAGTAACCTTTTTCAAGGCCTGTTATGGAGGTGCACAAGATACCTTAAAAACATGACTGCAAACGACAGCTTCAAAATGTTTTTTCTGTATCAATCAGCCTCATTTCTCCATCATGCTTCTGTGTAAAGGTGAGGTTATGCCTCTGATTTTCTAGGTATGAAATTAGGTACACAGTCATTCTGAAGAACATTTGACAGCAGTTTCATTTTCATCAGTGTTGCAGATTTCAGTCCATTGCATTGAATCAAGAAGTAAAGGCTGTAAGTATATATCATTGTACTATTGCATTTAAACAGATTAGCAAAATTTAAGAGGAAGTTAGGATTATGCAACTGGAATTATTTGTATCATAGCTACCATAAAGTTGTGATTACATCCTGAAAATGCTTACTAAATAAATTGCTTATAGAAAAAGGCAAGGTTTTTCTGTAGGGTAACTTCTTAGCTCACAAACAATATGCACCTTTCAAAGCAAGTACTGAACATTTTATCCATTTGAAAGCAATGTGATGTTGAAATTCACTTGTGAAAAATACTGACCTGTTGTGCTTTGCAAGTGCACATATGCATGTAAATGAGCACAGAGTTTGGCTGGGAAGTTACAGACACAGTCTACACTGTTACCCAGCATTTTCTAAGAACATCTGCAGCATTATCCTGAGACTCTTTTTTGTGACTGAAAGCAAACTCTATGCTTTTGGGATCTGAATATAGTAATTCAAAGCTTCTTCAGTACAGAGAACAATTGTGTATTGTTTAGTCTATGACACTGAATTAAACGACAAAACTCAAAGTGCTTTTCACTGACAAAGGAAGTGGCTTGCATTACTATAACTCCCAAGGAATGAGCTATAGATTTACACAGTTAGCATATGGATGTTTATACAATTGCATCTAACTGCAGTTGATATTTTTTAACCATGTTTAATGGTAATTGGATTAAGTGCCATTCACATATCCCTTACAAAGAATATGTGATTATAGTAATAATCTAAGATAAAAGAGGCAAAACTATTTTATATACCTGTATTACACATGAATCATATTAATTCTTGTTACTAACAAGAAGCTCTACTGTTCAAGGTCTGATGGACTAGAAAAACTGCCTGGATCACAGTGGGAGAACCACTGGATTTATAATAAATTCAGTAATTACTAGAATTGATAATACAGTATGTGGTGCATTGAATAGAGTGAAGGCTTTTATATCATCATCTGATGATTACAAAGATGATTACAGGTGCTTGACAAAGTCCAGCAGTAAATATTAATGAGAAAATCAATTAATACCACCCCTAAATCCAGGGTACAGCCTTGTAATTGGTTCAGCCACAACTTCTGCTCCTTCATCCTCTCACTTCTGCTGGCAAACCTGCCCTCAGCTCATTCATTCCCACATTTTACTTTTCTGCATTGTGGTTTTGACACAGAACTCAAAGTACTGGATTTTCACTCCCATAGGGTTGTGCACGCACAGAAGTGCCTGTTTTGTGATCACATTATCGATGCAGTTCCTTAGTATGCTTAACAAGTTCCTATCATTTCTTATTATAACCTCTATCACAAGTCATGTGCTTTCCCACAGATATGGGATATCTGGGATATTCTTGAACCAGTAAGCAGAATAGCTTCAAAATTGAGAATCCTTTGATTTTTCAGTGTCATTTGCACTAGTGTCACAATCAGCACAATAAGGTAGCATATTTTGTTGGTTTAAATGTTTAACAACACAATTGTATAGTGATTGGCTCATATATGGAAAACTGAGGTGCTGAGTAACATGCTCTCAGGTTAAGTCTATTGTAGCATACTAAATTTATTCAGACCTGTGTCTGGCAGACCCCTGGAATAGCCTGAGTCTACACTATTAAACTTGTAGCTTCTAGAGCAGGATAAACACCTCAAATAGCCAATGTCGGATCATCCTTGGTCTCTGCTAACTCTTCAGCTGTGTCTGCTTATTGCCTGCAAAAATGCTACATGTCGTGAGCAAAACTGTGGCAGGGATCATGCAAGTACCATGGAATAGAGCTAATCACATCCACTGCAATGTGTGCTTCCTGGCATTGGTAATTTCCTCATGTTGAGAAACTATCCTTCACACCATCTGTTTCTAATTCCCATTCATTCTTTAAAAAACAAACCCTGTATAAAATGTTTTCTAAGAGAATACTTGAAAGTAGTGTCTGTTGGTGAGTTCTAAAATACTTGAACATGGTTTCAGCATGTAAAGCACAGTGTATTAGCTCTATGTACTAGAAAGAGTATCTCATTTTCATAATAACAGAATAATTATACGAACTTATGGTCAAATTTTTTCTTCCTCTATCCCCTTCCCCATTAAGCTTGAACTGTTGATTCAGGGAAAATACAGTAGTTGGTTGAGGGAATAATATATGTCAGTAATCAGAGAGTTAATTTCTGTACATCACCCCTTTTCTGGAGAACTTAAATCTTTACCATGAACAGTTCTGTAGGGACTGTTTTCTTTCCTTAGCCATCCATATATAATTTTATATGACTACTTCTTGGGCCTATTTACTATAATAACGATGCAGAAGGTAAGATAACTCAGAGGTGTGAAATGTGTGCAAGAAGACTTCAACTCTGATATTTAACACTGTTCTTGTTTAAAGCTTGGCTACAGAGATAGTAGCATTTTGACTCAAACAAGCAGTTCAGCTGGCATATACAAATGCTGAAGCAATCTTAAGACTAAAAACTGATAAAATACAGAACCATAGCCAGCTATAGAATACTGGGAATGTAACTTTGGTGTTTTGGACACTTAAGGTGAAATATTATTAACATCTTCCCATGTTTTTTCAAAGATAAGTAGACACACACCTCAAACATATTCAGAATCAGTATTTCATTCTTGTTATCACATGTGCAGAATGGAAGGGTGCATTTTTACCTGAACAATTACTCTCTCTGACATGGCTGCAGAAGCATGTCTGAGAACGCTTCTTACACATTAACCATTTCTTCTTATCACACTAAATCATCTGTAACCATCTGTGTTCCCTGTGTGCTAGAAATGCAACTGCTGCCGAGGCAGAAGTACAACAGGAAAAGCAATAGATGGGCATTTGCAGGAGGTGCCAGGGCAGTTACATGAGCATCTCGTGTTCTCCAACACTGTCGAGGTTTGAGTATCTGCTATACTTG
>NW_009920546.1:3333-27756 GCF_000696875.1 Nestor notabilis | reverse complement strand
CGGTGAGCCCCTGGAGACACAGCAGCAGAGGGGACGACGGGGGACGGGGCTGGGGCCGTTTGCGGGATGGCCCCGGCGTGGCCTTGGCCGTACTACTGTAGTAGGAGAGACCAGCTCTGGCAGGAGAGATGCTGCTGGGGTGCGAAGGATGTTCCTCTGGGGTGGCAGACGTGCTGGTAACGCAGATGTTCCTCGGGCATGACAGACATGAGTTACTCCAGTAAGATGGACGTGACTGTGAGCAGGGGATGTTAACTCTCTGATGAGAGCCCTTTCCTTGTGTGTGAGAGAGCCCAAGTCCCCAGCCCATGTGCCCGGGGTGTGACAGCATGTGCCATCACAGGCCGTGGCATGTAGCATGCGAGAAAGTGCTTGTGTATGCAGACGAGTAGCAATAGTGTACTGGGTCTCAGGTACCAGGGCATGAGCATCCCAGTTATGTCCGTAACAAACACACTGTTCTATGAAACTTGGTTGTTTTTTTTCTTTCCTGGGAATTATGGTGCAATACTTCCTTTAGTAGTATGGGCAAGATAACTTCCCCAAACATGTTTTTGTGTGCTGTGACGCACTTTGTTGTCCTGTGTTTTTTGTATTTTTCGCTTGCCACCAGATGAGCTCCCTGCTGCTCTCTCTGCCCAACTTTTACCTGCCTCTTAGTGCTTTCCTGCCTGCACTTCAGCGTGTGATCATCTCCATCCTTGCTCTGCTGCCTGCACCCACGTTGTCATCCTGTTCATCTTTGGGGTTGTTTTGTTTTGTGACAGAGTTGTTTCTCACACGTTTATGTTCTCTCTTCATTTTCTTCATAGCCAAAACTTCGGGTACATGCACATCATGTTCCTGTACGTTTCTGATATAATTTGTTCTACCACACATCACCCGCATATGCGGACTGTCTTTTGCACTGATGCCTTCTCATCTGTCTACACATGGAAGGCTGTTTCCTGTTGCCCTTTATTTGGGCTTTTGTATCTGCACAATATTGGGCACACACACGTAATGGACACAAGGTATATCCTTCCTTTTTTTATCTCTTTGTCTGTCTGTCCCCTGTACATGTGTATTTCTAAGCTCTCTTCACCTTCCCCAGAAGGTGGGAGGTCTGCGGGGGGGCACCAACACTCAGGCATGAGCCTGTCGTTGCCCTTCCTTCCCACATTTGCTGCTGGGCATTGACACATGAGCTGAAACAACCACTTTTTCTGCTGGTGACCAGTTTCATCCATGGGTGCCTATCTTATGTGACACATGCAGATGCTGCTGTAAATGGAGAACCAAGTTGCGTACGTGTTCTTCTTCCCAAAAGAAAGAAGTGGGCTTTCTTACAGTTGGCAGAAGAGACTGGCTCCTCTTAAACCTGTGTCCTGTGCACGGGTACTTGAGTTTATCCAGGGTGAAGGTTGAGCACTTCAGGAATTCAGGTGGAAGTTTTTTGACCCAAGCATCCAGTGTATGGGGTAAGTTACTGCACATGTCAATGAAAGTAGCCTCAGTACTTGAGGTTGGACTTTTTATCTCTATCTTTAAAAAAATTAGCCAAGTATATGAAGAGAAAAGCATGAAGTTGAACTTCCAGTGTGTGGTAGGAAGCAGAGCAGGGGAGATGAGCTGTCCCCATTCCAGCCTCTGCTCCCAGGCTTTGTCGCTCGCTCGTGTTTCCGTGCCCAGGAGTGTCTGTAAGAGATTCCTCCCTTTTGGAAATGAGTACCTCCCTAGGTCCTTCTATGCCTTCAGTATGAGCACACATCTCCTCTTGGCAGCTGTAAGCAGCCCCTTAGGGACTGTCCTCCAGGGACAGTCCTGTCCCCTTTCTAGTGCATGTACAGTGGAAATGTCCTTCCATGTGTGACTAACCTCCGTTTAGGGAAAGCTGAAGCTGAAATTGTGGGTGCAGGTTCCCAGCCCTGAAATGTCTTCTCTCTTGGCCCCTTCCTTCCCAATCTGCTGGAATTCCTTACATCAGTTGAAAGAAAAAAAAAAAAAAAGCTTTTGAAAAAGATGGGTCTAAAAAGTTGAGGGTTCCTATTTTTTTTCAAGGTAATAAGGTATGTCCCAGTTGTATTTTCTAGACTTATTCTGCAAAGATAGAAACACCCATTTTTAAAAGAAAACTCAAATTCTTGTATAGTGAAGTCTTCAGGAGCTTTGGCTTTTAGGAAGAGATCAAATATTATGAAATTAAAAAAGAAGAATAAATCAGTGCAGTCACCTTTAATGTTGTTTATTCATTTCTCCATCCCAGTAGGCCTCCCTGTTTCTGGACTGCTTCATATCTCCAGTCTTTTTGTCCTGCAGTTGTTGGGTTTGGGTTTCAAGGCGCACAGGAAAACCAGCTCTTTTCTGAAACCTGCATGATTGCTCATTTAAATGAATATAAATTGTTTCTGTTCATAAGATCTTTTTTTCTAATGGCTGATCAAAGTTCGAGTGAAAACCATTTCATCATTTCCAAATTAATTGGACACACACACAATGAGCATTTCAGAGAGACTTTTAAACTCAGTACTTTTAAAAGAATCAGGATGTGGATAGCCAAGGCATGTTGTCATGTAAGACAGGGCAGACTGTGATTTGCTTTCATTTTTCACATAGAAAGGGACCTTCGCTTGCTGGAAGAAGACATGCAGACTTCATTAAAGCTGAAGGCAGTGCAGAGAAGAGTCATGGGAATTTCTCCTGGGCTGGAAAAAATCCTTTTCTAATGGGAGATTTAAGGAATGTGGACCTAAGTAATGTTTCAGAAAGAAAGTTAAGAGGTAGCACAGTGTGATACCTGAGCGCTTTCAGTGGCACTGGGAGAAGCTGGCGTTGGAGAGCTTTCTCATTCAAGAGGAGAACTTCAAGCATGTGGCTGGGTGCTTAAGCTCTATGCATTCACATTAGAAACAGGCAAAGTTTTTACCAGCAGGGTGATTAACCATTGGAACAAACAACCAAAGGCAACATTAGCTTCTCCAGCTCTTAAAATCCTCAAATAAAGACTGAATGTCTTTTTGGAAAAGACACTTTACTGGAGCACGAGCTCCCAGGCTCACTGCAGAGATAACTGGCTGAGACCATATGGACAGAATTACAGACAAGACCAGACCCTGTGATCCACCATCCCCTTCCAAGCTTGGCTTAGGCCTTACGCAAGTTTTTCCCCGCTCTGTGTAAGGTGTAGCAACAGGGTCACTGAAAGCAGATAGTCGCTTTTCAGTACGCAGCTTCCACAAAGTAGGGATGCTCTCCTGTACCTTGTAATTTCAGGGCCACTCTCCATGGAAGCCCATTGTAGATGGCAGGCTGTCCATGTGTGGGGATCCTCCACTTGTCCTTGGGAGCTGTGAAATGGGCAATGAGGTTTGATGGGTTGCAGCAGGGCTGCAGGCAGTGTGGGCAAAGGAGTGCTGGGTGCCCCATCCAGTCCTCAGGGTTTGAATGACTTAAGCTAGAGTTTGGCTGAGTTAGCAAGGCTTTTAACTCCTTGTTCTTGCATTAAGTGTCATAAGCAATTGCTAACCCTCTTCTTTTACCCCTTTTTCCCCTCTAAAAGGGAGCTCAGCAGGGCTGTGGCACCCAAATGGCTACACTGAGGTTGTGACTCGCATGTTTCTGGTTGGTTTTCCCTGGTACCTTCCCTTTGCATGGTCCCTGTGCACCGCGTGTACCCAGCACTGTGGTTCTCCTGATGCTGCAGTATCCTGGACGCTTTGCTCAACAGCTTTCCCACTTCCTGGGAACAAAGCCTGGCAGGGAGGTGCTTGGAGCAAATGGTAGGGATAAAACATCCAGGCAGTTGAGTGCTCCCTCACCTGCATGCCCTGATGGCCCTATTCTGGGGTGCTCCAGCTACAGCCCCCAGCAGACTTTTTTGGGGGTCCTCCCCAGGGCCTGGCAGTGGCAGATGGCGAGGGCTATGTGAACCCCGTCTCTTCCCCTTGCTATGTTTACCTGTCTAAATTTAACTCCCCAGCCAGCTTCATCCATCCTAAGCCGACCTGTTCTCTTGTGGCTGAGCTGTGGGTCTGGCTCCTGCTGCAGTGTTTCCTGGCTGCCTCAGGCTGGTGGTTTGCTGCTTGCTCCCTCTCCCCGGTGGACGCTGGCTCTTTCGAGGTCCTGAGCAAGCCAGTTCCCCCTGCTTGTAGGTTTTATTTTTAAACCTGGTTGCACAGCACTTGGGACTGGAGGGTCCCTTGTTCTCTCATCCCTGGCTTCTTTCAGTATTTACTCCACAGTGGGCTTCAGGAAGTCTCCCCTTATCCTGCTACAGCCCACAGCGTTTTTCCTTCTAGCTGTGGTTGCTCGCACAACGGAGACCAGGCATACTGAGGAGCTCCCTGGACATCTCTAAAGGGATGGAGTCTCTTTCTGCCCCTCTTGGAACCCCATCGGTGGGGTCTGTAGGTGCTTCCCCATAGAGTTGTCTTCCTCATTTCAGTTTGTTCAGAGCTGGGCTTCCACAAGCTGGCTTTCATCCCAGTTTGTTCGGGAGCTGAGTGATGTGCCCCTTGGCTTCAGAGGTGCTGGAGAGAGGGAGAAGCAGAGGAGATGGAGTGCTCCTGTTTTTGTCAGGCTGGACAGAATTCACCTTTTTAGAGTTTCAAAGTTTGGGACAATAAGTATGGCCCAACCTGACAGTTCTCTTCATCTAAATAAAACCATTGGGATCAAACCATTCATGCCCTGCATAACCCTGCAAGACACCCCTAATTGATCTCTGCTTTTCCAAGCATGCCTGCTTGTTGTGTAACTAATGCTGTGGTCTACCACATGAGAGAGATGGTTTGAATCTTGGCGTCCTCTGTCACTCTTTGAGCTAACCCGGTGGCCTTGTGTTTAATACTCTCATATTCAGAGGTAAGGTAATGAAGGCCAGGGTTTTCAGCAATGACTAGTGATTTGGGGTATCCAACTTGAAACACTGTCAAAGGTCCCAATTTTTTGCTGGGGTTCAGCTATTTCTGACACTTGGGCAGGCTTAAGTAGTCTGGACTTGATTACTCAAAATGACTACTCTGTTTTGCAGACCTTCACCTCAGGATCTGGAACAGAATTAGGCAAGACAAAATGAGATCGAATAATGCACGATGTAGGTCTCTAGCAGGGATACTCAAATGGAGTGAATCTTCCTAGAGTGGGAATTGGTTTGTGGTCGGAGAGCTCATGGGACTGTTGTGCACAGGGATTTGAAAAAGAGTTCTTGGTTTAGTTTAATTGTGCTTTTCAATAGCTCACGGGAAAGGCTCAAAGGGTTTGACAGTTTTTATCTTAGGGAGAAAAAAAGGAGAGCAACATTGTATCTTTGTATAGATACAGATTTATATATATACTTGAAGTTTAATTCTTAGTTTATTTGAGGGATTTAGGGAAAATATGTTTTCTATAAACTCTCCCATCTCAGTTGGAGATGAAGGAGACTGAAGTGGTTGGGTGAAGCACATGTTTTGGGTTGGTTATTTTCATCTTTAAGGGCAGGGGGTTAACTACAGTTATACCAATAGTAGTATTCCAGTGATCTCCATAAATTTATCTTCTTTTTCCAGCTGTTCTCTGTTCAGCTTCTTGGCTGCTTTGGTATCATTGTTCCACTGAGTCCTGAAGCATTGTAGCACCTCTATTATGGACAAGTTAGAGTTCTAAAGCAAATTAAATGAGAATCTCCCTTGCTTAGCTGTGAAAACGTTCCTGAGCTTTGTTATGCATCAAAGAACAGCGAGAGAAACATATGAGCCCAAATATGTCTTCATTAATGCAACATTTTTCAGAAAAAATGATTTTGTGACTGTCGGGTTCATTACTCTCTGAGGTGTTTCTAAGTACTCTGAAGTTGTCTCTAACCATAAAAATTGATACTGCACAAAAGAAAATGAAATTCATTTTTTTCCTCCTCATTTTACAGATAGAGAAATTCTAGAGGTTTCCTTTATTATATTCTGTGGCCCAGATTTGTTAATAATTGCTGTAAATATTGGTCCTGGCAGAATGTCAGGGTTTTGTTTAGTAAATATTTTGCCATTATCATTTCTGTGTCACAACTGGGAAGGTTTGACGTATCCCGTGGCCGTTCATCCCTGTTGATTTTGCTTGGCTTTGCATCTTTGAAAACTAACTGGAGCTTTACAGTCTTGTATGGAGATGATGCAGGTATTCATGGGTAGCCCCATTACTCTACATGCGGTAGTGGAAGCTTCTGGTTTTCTTGCTGCAGTGCATGGTGCATAGAAACCAGATTTCTCACCAACATCTGCAGCCTCACGGGTGGCTGCAGCTGTAATTCCACCTGCAGAGATTGTGCAGTCTGCCGTACAGGTAGAGCAGAGTAAGTGCTCCTGTGAATTATGACCAATTACCTGTCCCAATTTCTTTTCTGTTTTTATAGAAAAAGTTTCCACCTATTCTTAACAACCTGTTTGGGAGTTCTGCCAAAGTACAAAATGAACTTCTGTTAATTTTTTTATTAATGGCAAGAAAGTTTTCAGCTGGGTAAGCTTGGTAAGTACAGCACTGTTTATGTTCAGTTTTTACTGTAGCTGTGCATGCTCTTTCAGCATCTCTGCCATTTTCCAAGGAGTCTGCACAATCCTGAAAGGTTTAGGAGCTGCTTGTCTTCTCCATAGCATGCTGAGATGATCTGAGTGTGGGTCTGTATTCCTGCACAATGTCTGTTGCACTCCAGTGGCATAAAACCCCATTGCACCTAACTGAACTTTTTGTCCACAAGGCATGTAAAACTTCCATTTCTTCTAAGACAATGGTGCCATTTAGGTCAGACTTGCACACCAGGAACAATCTACTCCAATCATTTCTATGTGAATTTGACTGGTTGTGTTAGGTGGTGTCTATGGTAGAGCAGTGACAGCACTGCTCAGTAGTGCTGGGCTTTTCTGTCTGAGTAGGTCTGAGTAGCTGTGACACCTTTCCAAAGACCATGAATGAAGGCAGTAGCAGCAACTTCTGTGGACACAGACATGGCTTCATGGCTACATTGTCATCTATGTCATCACAACACTGTTCACCGGGGTGTTGGGGAGGGTATGTTTTTATTACATTTTTTTTACTCCATGAGCTAACAAAATTTTATGGGGTAAACTTCATAGTCTGGACCAGGCCTTACGTAAAGACATCAGGTAACGCTTCCAAGTCAAGCAGAAACCAAGCTACAGGCAGTATAAAAAGTAGTTACATTTAGACAGAGTTAGTCTGTGTTAGCTAAGACTAACTTTAGCTTATGGACAAAGCTGAACTGGGAAATGTATTTTAAATACATTAGAGAGAAGACTCTGTCGGTTCATTGCCACTTTTGGTAAATCTGTGTGAGATCTGAGGTGGTGAACCTCATGCTTCATGCAGTTGATCCCAAGCTGAGCAGATGTAAGATGACCATCACAGTGTGCCTCTGAGCCAGCAGGGACAGCTTTGGTTGTCACCAGTACCAATTCCTGCACCTCCCTTACACAACAGAGAAGATTATCCTCATGTTTCCCAGATGGTCCAGTAACTCATTATTCCTCCTGCTGTAAGAGGAGGTCTGCTGAAAGAGGTGGTGATCTTCACAGAGCCCAGAACCTTTGTCCACAGCCAGGGAAGGATTATCCAGCAGGCCTATGTGCAAGAGGACGTGTGTATGCTGGCCTGTAGGGCATGCCGGAGCTTGACCTGGGGTGAGGCAGGATAGGGCACTGTGGAAACTGTGGCTCATTCACAGGCATCAGAGGCTGCTCTGGGGTGGGCATAGCTTTCTAAAATCAGCCTGGGATTGAAAGAGCTCAAAAGCAACACATGTCCCCAAGTTATGGGTTGTCACCCAGAAGGTCCATCAGTCTAGCAGGTGCTGGTCTGATGTTGAAAGTCACTGAGTTGCTCGAATACGATCCATTCCCTGTTTGTGTCTCAGGCAAATGTTGCTACTCTCCTCGGTCACAGTTGTGACTGTACCTAAATACATTTTACTTTTGCCTTCAGCTTCTCTGCCAGAATGTGAAGGAGCCTTTGGCCTTTAATAACAATTTCATCATATCAAATTAATCACTTGATTCTGTCACTGTTTCCTTGGTAGGTCTTTCTCTCAGTGTACCTCAGCATCGTGCTGAACGGATCTTCCAGACTGTCTTGATGACTTGTAATCTGAGGTCCTGCATCTGTGACTAGTCACCATAAATTGACTTGCTGTGCTGTCTTTGTGCTGTGCAGACTTGCATGTTCATAGCCATTGTCCCATGTGTCCCAAGCAGCAGATGTTAGTGGTGTAGTTACCTTTTCAGTCAAAGTTTACAACCCTGTGTTTGGGATATACTGCTTTCTCTCATTGTCCCCTCTGCCACAGAAAACTGGTTATTTCTGCACAGGTCAGAGGTTGCTGGTAGTCGTACATCTGCCTAAAAGTGTCTTCAGAAACTTTGTGGATTCCTGCAGTTGGAGTTAGGCTTTTGCTTGTGTTTTTCTGTGAAGAATTAATATTAAATAAGTAACAAGTGATTAGAGGTAATTTTATGTTTCCACAGGCCCATTTAACTTTTCCTTTCCAAGGTTTTGCAAGATTACAGACCTTTGGACAGAGGTTTGTAACCACATATGCTGTGGAAGAGATTCTGCTTTGTAGAGTATCTAGGAGTACTCAGACCCTACTCTTTATCTGTGTGCAAAGCGGGTTTCTGTTTGTCCACTGCTGTTAAAATCTGTAATTGCTCTGTAATATTTCAGGTTTCTGAACAAGTCTGGGTGCAGATATGCCAAATTCCTGGACTTCCGTAAGGCATCTCCAGTGTGTCCCCAGTGTGCATATGCCCATTGCAGACATCCATATGCTTGGAGCAAATACCCAATCCTTAGGCAGGAAAACAAGCAACCATGGAGCTGATAAATAAAAATGCTCTCACAAGAAAACATGTTTTGGTCTAAATTGAAATTTTCACAAGAAAAACATGTTTCTCCATAGTGATGCTTCAGAACCTAATGATTTCTGTTTCCAGTTGACATTCAGACTTAAATGTAATTTTAAGTTTAAACCTGGAACAAGAGTTTAAATTTCAGGTCAACATCCGAAAATCTTTTGTTTTGGATCAGCATTTCCTTTTCAGAGAATCATTGAACACGAGGTTGGAAGGAACATCAAGAATCATCTGGTCCAACCAATCATCTGGTGCAAGACCTTACACTTGTCCTTGTAGAGCTTCATAAGGTTCTTGTTAGCCCACTCTTCCAGCCTATCCAGGTCTTCCTGCATGGGGCCTATCCCTGCAGAAGAAGGATCCACTTCCCCGCTCAGTTGGTATCATTGGCAACCTTGGTCAAGCTACACTTGATCCCATTTTCCAGATCACTCATGAAGATCTTAAACAGCGTTGGGCCCAATATCAGTCCCTGGGGGACCCCATTAGTGTCAGGTCCCCAGTTTGAAAAGTAGCTGTTCACTGCCACGCTCTGAGCGCAGCCAGTCAGCCAGTTCCCACCCACTGCACAGACCGCTTGTTTGGGCCATAATGCATGTTTTCCTAGGAGGAGGCTGTAGGAAACCATATGGAAAGCCTTGGAGAAATCCAGATAGACAATGTCCACCGCTCGTCCCACATCAACCGAGCAGCTGACTTTGTCATAGAAAGCAATCGGGTTTGTCAAGCAGTTTGCCCTTGGTGAATCCATGCAGGCTTTTCCCAATCACATGCTTCATTTGACTTGTGATAGCCCCCAGGAGGACTCATTCTATAAGTCCCCTGGGGACTAAAGTAAAACTGATGGACCTGTAATTTCCTGGATCCTCCTTTAAGCCCTTCTTGCAGATGGGGGTGATGTAGCCTTCTTCCAGTCTTCTGGGACATTCCCTGATCTCCATGACTTCTCAGAGATTATGGAGAGTGGCCTCACAAGGACATCAGCCAGCTCTCCTAACACCCTCAGGTAGACAATATTGGGGCCTATGCATCTGGAACAAGCTCCTGTAATTTTTCACATGCCAACTCTTCCTTCACTGATGGTGGGTCTGTGTTTACATCAACCTGGATTTTTTTTCCCCAAGGCCTGGGGCCCAACAGTGCTGGAAAAGACAGAGGAAATGCTGGTAAAACATTTTGAATGTTTTGTGTCTATCA
The DNA here is from genome assembly GCF_000696875.1 of Nestor notabilis. Lineage (NCBI taxonomy): Eukaryota > Metazoa > Chordata > Aves > Psittaciformes > Psittacidae > Nestor > Nestor notabilis. The sequence goes on along the minus strand of NW_009920546.1, from coordinate 17,686 downwards.
GTAATATCTTGGGATTTTTTCCCCGCTGCATTTTCAAATCAAAAGCACTTAGAATTGTTCATGGCATGAAATAGTATAATATTTTGACCTTTCCTCCTTATTTGAGATGCAGGCAAATGTTGAAATCCCAGCCCTTCTTGGGGAACAGAGATTCCATTCTCTGACCAGGTCTACAAAAGTGTATTTCCACTGGTTTTCCTGGCTGGCTACTTCAATACTTTGTGTGTGATGACTTGTAATTCACTGCAGATTGAATTTGTGCCGTGTCCACGCTGTTGGTTTGGAGAGGCTGAGGGCAGTTAATCTTTCTTGCTCTGTGTTGTGCTTTCAAATTAATATCCAGATTTCTTTCCCAAGATAAATTTTCCTTTTGAACCACTGTTTGGTAGTGCACTGTGCAGCTGCCTGATACATATTCCATGCACAGATGAGGACAGTGGTGCTCTCTCAGTCCAGCTATGAGCTCTTACATGAAATCAGGATGTTTTAAAATTTGAGACAGCTTCTTGGTCGTCTATTGTTTGCAATCTCACTGCCATATATCTTTCTGCTTAGAAGTTACTTTTTCTCCTTCCCACCATTGTGGGGAGCTTTTTCCTGCCAGGCTCTGTGCAGTGTGTCTCTGAAGCAGTTTTATGGTGTTCCCAGAAGCATGCTTTTGTCAAGCTGTCTCAAAGCATAATCCAGAGATCTCTGAAGCAAGAAATGTCCTTTTCTGTTTGGCTTTGAGGTGTTATCTCCCCTCTTCCAAAATGCAATTGGCTCCATCTACATCCTTAAGCTGTTTTGTTTGGAGCGAAGAGAGCTCAGAAAATCAAGGGAGGCCACACACAAAAACAAGTGTGTGAGAAATCAATTAATCTAAATGAGCAGGAGACATATTCTTGTAGGAGAAAAGGCTGGTTCTCACAGAAACCTCCCTTGTGTGCAGCATTAGCGGGACTGTTACAAACATTACATCACTGGAACAGTGATGAGCTAGGTGAATATTTTAAACTTTTCGGCTAGTATTGGCCTGTATTTGGAGGATGAGTGGTGTTTGATTGTGTTTGAAGAGCCTTCTCTGCTCTTTGTGAGTATTTTAGCAAATGATTTTCATAGTGGAAATGCTCACAGATACAGTGTTAGCATGCAAAAGCAAATGATACCAAAGGGACCCTAATTTTGACATCCTCAAATGTTTGCATCATAAATTTGGTTCCAGGAACTGCACTCACCTAGTCAGGGATAAGAAGCTCTGCCTGTCATTCTTGTTTCTTCAGGTAGCACATATTGTTAGCAATACATACACAAGCAACCTACGGGACAGGAATTACTTGCAGAACTTTTGATAAACAATTTTTTATCTCAAATTAGAGAAAGATTTTACATTGCTTTTTTAAAAATTATGATAAGAAAGAAGAGGTTCCCTCAAGCTGTATGTTACAGGCTATTATTTGTCTCTGTGGTTGCAGGACTGTGGAAACAGGACATCGATGTGCAGGGATTTCTAAACCTGGTTAGCACCTGGATCGTGATCACGCATAGCGGCAGTGCCCAACTTTCCTGCAGCAGGAGAGTTATTCATGACTCAGCACATTGTGGTCCTGTGCCTTAGGGTGCCCAAGGGTCAGTGACTATGATCACATCCCAGCTTCTCTCTGCACCTCTTTAAATAGTCTTAGCCGGCTGGCCTGGGGCAGAGATGACACATGAGGGAGCAAAAAGCTGTGCTTGGCCTTTCTTGGCTGGGGGAAAACCATAGAAAGGAGGCCTCGAGAGAGCACTCTTTAGGGGAAAGGAGTGAAAGATTGGGAAATCTAGGAGACAGCTGCTCCACTCAACCTCCTAAACTGTCACAGGAGAGGATGAAGCAGTACAACTCTGAAAAATCAAGTGTCTGTGTGCTTGTAGTGTTACGCAGACACTAAAGTCTTTCCACAGCCATGAACCTTCCTTGGCTCTAGCCTATCTCCCATTTGGGGATGAGGAAAATAATAAGAGAAATTGCTTTGTATTGCAGTGAGGTCTCCCTAATGAATCACACTCTGCTTAGCCTAACTCTGAACTGAAAGTTAGTCTGATGGAGCAAAAGGTTCCCGAAGGCCTGAACTAAACCCAGATGTGTTAGGGAAAGCTGCAGGCTAGTGGTCTTGATAGGATACTCCTGTTCACACAACCTCATCGTTAGGTTTTGCCCTGATTTCTTGTTTCATTTCTACTATGTAATGGATTGTTTTTCTGATTTGAGAAGAAAAGAAAGTCCTTTACAACTAAGACTCAGGTATATAATTTTTTTTTAGGCCAGGAGATTGTCCAGCATGGAAGTCAAGAAGATGCTCTGTAGTCCTGTGCTGCATCTGTGAGCCCTTCAGGAGAAGGCAGAGAGCCCTCCCTGTAGCGTAGTGGGTGGAAGAGCATCATCACCACATACAACCTGCTAGTGCCAAAACGCAACAGGCTGGCAAATGCTTCTAAGCAGCCGATGCCTTTTATCATTCTGATCACTATAATTTGTTTTATTTCTATCTGATTTGAGGGAGGCTGAGAAGGAGATCACTTCCCAAGGCCTTCAGGACAAAACCTAGGCTTCCTAGAGCTAAGCTCTAAGCTCCTTCTGACCCTCCAACAGCCCTGGGATGACCTCCAGAGGCATCTCTCCTTGGAGGCGTCTGCTGAAATGCACCAAGTTGTTTGTAAGTTAGTTGGCTATACACCACTGAAATTCATTTCCCTCACGTAAGTTTCTGGATTCCAAAAGCAACCGGTGCGCTTCTTCAGGCACCCAAACATTGCTATTGAAGTGCCTTATTGTCCTGTAGTTTCACATCCATGAAAGGGAGCCCCAGCACGTTCATATATCTGTGATGCTTGTGTGACGCTTACACCATTTTCTCTCACGACAAGCCTGAGGAGGAAGGGTAGATGCCATTCTCATCACTACATTCTTGTCTGGCACTGGGATGGAAATACGAAGAACATATGACAACACAAATAAATTAAGCTGCTAATTTCCAGAGCCTAATTACAGCTCTTGGGTTTGCTCCTGACCTGAAAATAAAACTCGCTTGTGAAGTTTCCTTGTTTTGGGTTGGGTTTTTTGTTTGTTTTGTTTTAAACAAAGCAAGTAAACAAGAGCCATGCTTAGTGAATTGGAGAGGATGGTTTGCCCAGTTCCTTTTCCTATATTCCTCCCTGGGTTCTGCTCAGCCAGTTATGCCCCGCGCTGCACTTTGGGAGGGGCGTACCAGGCTAAATATATCTGCACTGCCTGTGAAATGCAGTATGGGGTGCTGTGTCATTTGGAGGAGTTTACTTGGAAACTAAGGTGGGAAGCCAGCTTTTATTTTCAGCTGTGGGTCAGATGCATCAGTCAGTTGTCTCATCCAGAATTTTACTCTCGATTGGGAACTTGTCCTTGCAAGACAGACATAAAATCTACTCTCTAAATAAAAAGCCAAGCTAACTGCAGTGACAGAATAATGTTGGGGCAACCATATTTTTCTTGTTCAGCAACCAGCTTTTTCAGATAGGCCACCTTAAAAAAAAGGCAGAAAAAGTCATAGCTTAGATATCATGGTTTAATTGAGTAGGGGAGTTGGTGTGATGCTGCATGCTCTAAATATATCAGAAAGAACTTCAGCGCCGGCAGCATGGTGACAGCTGGAGTCCTTGGGCTTTTGGTTGTGTTGGGACTGAAACATGTACCTCTAAGAAACGTGTGCGGAACAGATGCAACTTGGTGACTAAAGAGGGCTTAGATTTTGCCCTCTGTAGTCCTACTTTTTGACTTGTCTTTCTCTGCTGTCTCTGCTAGCGCAGTGGGAGTGATTTCACGGGAAGGGAAGGTACTTCCATAGCGTGGAAATGCCAAGGGGCAGATGCAGTGCAAGAAGGCCCACCTGAGCTCACTTTAGTCTCTGCCACACGCAGGTAACAGCAGCAAGGCAAGTGTAGCTGCATTGGTGACACAAACCTGCTGGGGACTCTTGGGGACTTAGGCAAATGGTGGTGGAAACCCTTGCTCTTTCTCTATAAGCTCACTAGGATCACCTGTCTGGGTATCTAATGTACTGCGGTTACATATCTGGCTGTAATACAGAGAAAAATACGGTTTTATCTGTTCTTCCTTATGCCACTGTAAGTGAGAGGAGTGCCAGTGTCTCTATATGGCTGTCTGACTTGAAAAAGATGAGAAAACTCTTCAGTATAAGGTTTTATATTTATCTAGGGGGATAATGATAATGTGAAATAATTTCTGTCTTGTGTTTTATAGTGCCTAGCACTTTGGGTCCTCTGAATATTACTGTGGTGCAAGCCACACATTGCAGACTAAAGCTGTACAGCTTGGTCAGCAGAGAGCTCCTGGTACCCTGGGGTTCTGATCTGCACCAAGGGATCCTAGAGCTCTGGGATGTGCACTTCATCCTGACAACAATTAAAATCTTCCAGATTTCTCTCAGAGGATTCAGTTGTGAGGGTGAGGGCTGGGCGCTGGGGTTTTTAGGGATAACCCATGCTCTATGACTTCTGGTAAGCCTGAGTGCCTCCTTTCCTTCATGGGCTTCACCTGGGCACTGATGGCTGTGAACCATTTAAACCTGCCCAGGTGTAGCTTATTCTCTCTGTAACCCAGGAGCGTTGAGAGAGCAGATGGGAATTACTTTTCTTTAGGTTCCCTCGTGGGCTCTGTGTTCTGGTCCTGCTTTTTTGGTTGTCCGGTGCTTCCTAGGAAGGAGGTAGGTAAGTGAACAATCCTAGCAATATTGTTGAAGAAGTTTGGTAGCTTTGTATCTCTTTGGCTTTCTTGTACTTTCTTGGTGCTTTATGTTTCAAAGTGATCTGTTCTCTCCCTCTTCCCCTCCATCAGTACCTCCTCCTTAGCCCTGAAGAGTTGGTACAGCTTCTGTAGTTGGGTTCATCTGGTTTCAGTGATGGGATGACAGGGTGTGGGGAAGGCTTTTTTTTTCTGGTGGGGATAGGTAGAATTTACAAATAGCTGTTTCATAGCTGTGTTTTCCAGCTGCTCTACCGCATGTTGTGATGTAGAATTAATATTCATGGCTTTTATTCAACTCTTATGTAAAAAGTAAAGGCTGTTAGCATAATATGCCAGAAAAGGTACCTCTGTTAGGTGAGGATGCACTGAATGGAAGCATGTGTCTTTCTCTAGTCCACCTCAGATTATTAATTAAAACATAATAGCATATAATTAACCATTCAAAATAAGTGTTGCTCCTGTGTGAAGTTTGCTCCCTTCCTTCTTTCCCCTTAAGCCGTTTATCCCTATGCCTGTTATTATGGATCACCTCCCGGCCAGGCACTTAGCAGTCTCCTATTGGTGGGCAGGTTGCAGCCTGAGTGTCTGCATTTTGAAGAATATCTCTGGCCTTGCCTTGAATCCAGCTGCAGGAATTGAAATTGAATCAGTCACTGTGTCTGCACAGAGGGCAGGTTGTGTGAAACTGTGGAGTGATGAGGACAGCAAGTGGGTTTGCCTTTCAGCAACACTGCTGATGCTCAAGCTGGAGTCCTGCGGATGTCTCTGGGAGTGCTGAAGGGGTTTGATCTGTGTTTCAGTATGTTGATGTCCTCAGTCCCTATACCATGGGACTCCAGGGCGAGAAACTGCCTGCAAAGGGGAGCTGATCTTGAGATACTAAGTTTCTGAATTGCAGGTTCCCAATCCTCTCTGCAGAGGGATGCGAGATAGTGCCAGAGTATGTGGTGGGCAGGAAAACCACTTTCCTCTCCACCAATTCTGCTCCCTATTGCAACTGTGAATGTAAAGCAGTGGATAGATCCTGGCAGCCCCCACTCTGCCTTCTGCTTCTGCATGGGCCTCTCATTTTGGTGCCTTCGAGACAACAGCTGATGAGTTCAGGGCTGTAGTTTTGGGGAGCAGCCTGGCCTTACAGCAACAATTCATTCAGCTGTGCCAGCCAGAGTAATGTGAGCTTCCCCGCCACTGGTGGGCATTGACTGCCAGGGGATGAGGAGGGGGAGGTAAGTGGGGAAAAGCAGCCTCAGGACTGGAAAAAGCAGGGACAGAAAAGGAAATGAAGAGGGAGAGAGCACGTGAGAAGGAGAGTGCAGGCTTGACCATCCACCTCCAGAGCTGATACTGCCCTGGTGTGCTACGCTGGTGAACCCGGCACAAAATCTCATGTAACTGATGGGCAGTGGTGTGTGTGGAAGGAGATGGGGAAAGAGGGCATGTGGTAACACAGAAGATTAACCCCACTGCTGTGAGCATTTCTTCGCCGCCATCAGTCTCCTGTTGTGTATTTTCTCATCCTTGCATACCTGAGGGCTGTCATCTCCCAAGTAAAACCTGTGTGTTGCTCATGTTCAGTGTCAGAAAGCCACAAAGAAACCCCATAGCTGCAGGAAACAAAACAGGAGATAACTTTTTCTGTTATTATTCCTCAGTCATTACTGAGCCAGTGTTCAGGGGAAAAGAAAGAAATAGGGTGTCGTATCATGGGAGAAACAGTCTTTCTCATGAGGTATAAAACTCTGTGTCTGACCAATGAATGTCTCCTGGTACTGATGCTAATCCTGCCCAGGTTTTACTATGCAGTACGTATTGTAAAACGTGATAATTCCTCCTGAAGCTGCAGTAGAAATGGTTCATTTCCTAAACAAGCATTCTGTGTTCCTTCGTCCTGTTAAGCTGCTGCTGTTTGCCACTCCAGCAGCCCTACCTTAACGGCCTGGCTGGTTTGCTGGGTGGTTTGGAACCTTTTGATGGAAGGCGCTATTTAATTATCAGCGGTGTTATGTTCCCGGGGCTCGCTACATGAAAGCAAAATACCGACAGTCTGTAATTAATCTAAGCTAATGTTCCACTGTTTACACTCCATCTCCCAAACCAGACAGATGTAAGAAGACACCCAGCCTTCATCTGGGATCCTCCCAGGTTATTTCTGAGCTGTCTTTGGAGAACTGCAGCGAGAGTATCTACCCACCCCGCAAGTCCCTCAGAAATGCGTACCTTTAGCTTTTCTAAGGAATGAGTGGGAGACTTTGTTTCCTAGCGGGGAGCAGGGTTAAGGCCTTTTCGTTTGCATTACCACAGCCGACGCTGGCTGGCATGGTACAGAGGCACATAACTCCTCCTGCAGTCATGAATTTTGCAGTGTGAAAGAGGCCGATGTAATAAGCCCTGCTTCCTCCGTTGCTCCCCTCGCTTTGGCTGCTGGCAGTGGGGATGTGCTGGATTGCTTTGGTGGAAAGATGAGTGATTCTTTGGGACTCTGGTCTTAAAAATAAAATATCATACATTCATTTATGATCTCTATGCTACAAATATTTAGCAGAAGAAGGTGATGAAAATGCTTAGAGGTGTGGAGAGACTAAAAAGATTACACATCCTTAGTTAGAGTGAAGAGTAATAAAAAGCAACATGACAGAAGTATATAAACTTAGAAGTACAGAGAAGTAAATTGTGTATACTTTTACGTAATACAAGGGTTTCAATGAAATTGAAATAAAACATCTGACATAGGTGAGACTTACTTTTTTCTTACAGCACATAAATAATTGAGACCAAGAACATAGTAGAATGCAGAAAGGATTAGATGTTTATATGGATAAAAATCTTACACACAGTTTATGAATTCAGTTCTCACTGGTTTAGAAGGTATCAGACCTCCTGTTCCTGGACAGTTTTCCAGCTGCATCTGGTTAAATGCTCTTCCTGGCCCCATAAACCTCTAATGCCTTCCTCTGAAACATCTGACAGTAGACACTAGCTTAGAGGAGTCATTGCCTGAGCCTTGCATTCCTAAACATCTGCATTGAATAATTACTATAAGCCTGGCTGGGATCAGAGGTGACCACAACTTTCTAATCACCTGAAGGCTAAGCTGTAGAATATGAGGAAGTTGTCATCCTCCCGAACTATAGATTCAAGATGACGATTATCCATCTTGTCAAACCACCAACTTGGATGTCTCAATCACCTCTTTGCTAGTCGTCCACCCCGGTGTTGTGGTGGATAGATGACCTCTGCAGGTCAGAGCCACAGAAGGAAATGTTACAACATCAGAGCCTGTATGACTACCATTCACTTGGGGAGGGATGCATTTTAGGTGTTACCTCAGCATCTTTTCAGCAGTATGTTTTGTTCAGACTGATGTGAGTTGTAAGCAGCTTAGTCATTAGGAAAGGCTTTTGTGAGTTTGACTTTTCCTTGTTATGAGTATGTCTTTGGGCTCTGGTGGTTTTAAATGAACACTGATTTGTCCTGCTGTGGAGGTATCTGTGCAGGGTAGTCCCCTACCATGCACTAGGCACATTGTGCACTGGGGCATCCTGAGGGTACCCAAGACAGGCTCCCTGCTTTCACACCCCAGGTTTTGCTGGTTTTGGAGAGGTATCCTTCTAGCATTGCTGGCCTGGAGGGAAGACAAAATGGTAATATCCAGCAGAGGGTGCTCCTAAACAGACATCACAAGTGATTGGGTACTGCTGGTACCTCTGCACTTCAGTTCTCTGGCATGTGAGCCCCAGTTTTTGGTGGCCATGGCTGTGTTAGCAGGCAGAGTGGCTAAGAGGAGCAGGGCTGGAGGGTGAAACTGTTGGTGCTGAAGATCTGGCACCTGTGCAATAGCACTCAAGGGTGTGGGGCCTGTTATTTTGTACTAGTTCTTGTCTGGCCCCATTGATGTGGAGGAGGTAAGTAAGGTATCCTCTTAAAGCATGGTCTCCTGTGCAGTTTCATCCAGAGAGAGTCCAATTTGCAGGCTCTAAGGCTGCTCCAACTTGCAAATCACTGAATGGGTAATGGGGTTGATGGGGGATTTGCTTCAGAAATGAATCCCTTTTGAACTACCATACTAGCATTCTCATGGCTCTCTCAGTGTTGGTATTGGTCAGGGATGCTTTCAAATTTCTGTTGCACATGTCAAGCTCATCCTTTTTGCCATGCAGGTGAGTGTAGATACTCCATCCACTCTCCATTCAAGGCAGTTTCCAGCCTCTGAGTTTGTGCCTAAAACTGAACTCAAACTCTCCAAGCGTATCTTGATCAAAGCTTCCAAGTTTGATGATCTTTTTTGCTTTTTCATATCCAAGCCACAAGTACAATGAAAAACTGTAACTTGGTCCCAGCTGTGCTTGGAAGGGTCACAAACCTTTTGGTGAACCTGGGCTGAGTTTGTGCCAAATCCCAGAACCAGGTGTATTTTTCATGTGTTTTTCAGACTGTATGTTGTAAATGTCACATGTCTCTGAAATAGAGTCCCCAGAGCAAACATAGCATGTGATCAGAGCACTGGGATTAGGGAAGAAGGGGAGGAATTTTTCTTTAGATAATTATAGGCAGCTGAGTTGCCTGTGGAAAAAAAAAAAAAATCCTGCTAATGCTCAGTGTCTTTAGAGCACTTACTGGAGAGTAGGCATCACTGAACTCCTCTTCATCAAAGGGGGAATACTTGTCTGGCCTGTAATCCAAGGCAGTCTTGGATTAAAGAAAGATAGTAGGTCATGATTGTATCAAATGCAGAAGATTTCACTGCTGTCTCTACAAATCTATTTTATTTTCCCTACTGCCTTTTCTACTGAAAAAATCCCAGAATGTTTAATCAGCATACCTGGTTAATAACACTTTCTCACACAGTTCATCTTTTTAGTGCTCTCTTATATGGGGTTTTCCACCGGTAACTCTCAATGCATTTTACGGAGGAGTTTCTTCTCATGATCCCTGTTTTTCGCATGGGGAGAGGGGAAAGTGGGAGAGAGACGCTTAAGTTATGCGCCAACCAAAGATGGGGTTAGCAATAAAATTCCAGGTTCTTAGTTTTGGGCTCTGCTGGAAATGTTCCTCCAACCATCGAAGTGCATTTAGGACTCGATGAAACACAGCAGCATTGAAACAATTCAGGACAGAAAGTGGAGGAAAGCAGAAATGTAATTACGCACATAGGGAGCGGTCACGTAGCCAAATGCCAATGTTTGTGTAAAGCAACATGTTGTCTTTAATAACCACAAGCGTGGTCAAGCACCCATTTATTTCCTCTGAAAGACAACGTGCTGAGCAGGTCAGTGCCCTCTGGCATGATGCTGAAACACTGGGACAGTGTTGACTCAGAGGAAGAGGCTCCGCTGCCTGAGTCACCCACATTGCTTCCTGAGGGACACTGGTTCCCCCAGGAGCATCAGTGAAACGTGGTGCTGCCATCCTGCTGAGATCAGATGAAATCATGACCTGAAGTGGTCTGGCTGCAGTTAATTATAGAGGGATAGTGAAAAAACCCCCACATCTTGTTCTAAAGGCTAGAAGGGTGGTGGTTTTTTGTTTGTTTTTTTAATGATTTTTGTCTTGAATTATAGATCCCTCCCCTCCACCCCCCAAAAAAGGCAGGGGGGTGTGGGGGTGTGGAGAAGAGAGAAGAAAAAAGCCTTCTTTAACTAACTTGGTAATAATAGTATGGTTTTAAAAGTGCTTGTTTAGCCAATGCTGACTATATGCTTACACAGCTACCTCTGGCCTGGGAAAGATTGAAACCACAATGGCTAATTACAGAGGCCTCTAAAATATCTTCATATATACAGTGCCTGAATACACAAACAGAACTGGTCTCTCTTCTGTCTACAGGAGCAATATTTTCCATAGGATTTGTATTGACAGAGGTTTTCCCCCTGGAGTTATGCATATTTATTAAAATAAAAAGCCTCCAGAAGTGCATCCATGTGGGGAACCCCATCCCACGACCACCTTTAACATGATATAAGAAATACAATCTCTTCCTGAAGAAAAGTAAACACTTCTTATTCTGCGGCAGAGCATGCTTCTGACTAGGGACTGGATTTGGGTTTGGGGTTCTTTTGTTGTTTTTCTTGGGGGCTTTTGTTTGTTTGTTTTTAGAGATTTTGAGAGGGGGGAACTACTGCCAGAATTTAGCTCTAGAGATCTGCTAGTCCATGAAGGAGAGATGCTCCCATCCCTGGCATGTGGTAGGATCCATGGAGTAAGCAACCAGAATCATACTAGATGCTGGGTGTACTGGGGTGCATTCCCCTCTGTAAAGAAAGCACATCTCTATGCAGTATGGAGCTAGCTGCTGGGATACAGTCCTTTTTGCATTTATTGCTTTGTAGCCTGTTTTTTGGAGTGTGAATCTGTGTGTCTCCTGGAGCCTGACCCCTGACTTCTCTGTGTGCCTTCCTCCAAGTCTTTGACTTAAACTGCTGCAGTTGCTTTTGGGCAGTTGTGGGCAAAGCAGTTTTTCTGTTCCCTCTCTGAGTGTGATACCTCAAATGTGTTCCTGCCAATTCCCAGCTGTGGGCTAGTTTTGTACTGACACAACATATTCTTGGGCAAATGACAGATTTCTCTGAACTGGGGTTGGCGCTACTCACTTTGCACGTAGCTGTAGGCCATGCGTGACATTGTTCTGGTGGGAGCCAGGCAGTGGTAGGAGTGGCACACTGAATGCATGTCCAAATTATGTGCTCCAGGGAGCAACACCTGGTTTATGAGACATGTGCAGATGTTGCGTAGGTGGTCCTCAGGCGCTTGTAGATTTTCCTATCGTTTCTGCTGTGATTATCTATCCTGGCTCTGGATTGTTTGCTGGCACACCGGCAACCCTGGAAACTCCCCAGCTTTCATAATAATAAGAACTTGTCCTTCCTTTTTGGATAGAGTAGCTTCTTTAAATGTTTGTAGCAATATGCAGCTGAGTATATAGACAGTTCTTTCAACACTTAGCCCCTGTCTGACACAATGTGTCTGCAGTTACTGCGCTCAAGCTGTGTTTTGAAACCCTTCTGTCTACAAGGCTCTTTCTTCAGGGTAGTGGTATGGAGGGGACAGATGTGAACATGCACTGAGACCTCCTCAAGCATTTTTGGGAGGATCTGACAAATTTCCTGTACTGTGCCCTGGGCACAGGAATATCATTGATCATGTCTGAGACTTCTACAATGATTTCCGTGCAGAGGTCTAGAGTATGTGTTTGAACTTCCAAATGTAAGATTTTTCTATTCTCAAAGGTACGTACTACTCTCAGTTAAAGCACAAAGCAGCTGAGGTGGAGCGGGGTGGCAGGACTTGCCTGCAGTCACACGGTGAGCCTGGAACAGAATCCACTCAATTGTTTTTCCTGAGAGGTACACGTCACCAGAAGCTGCTGTGGTGCTTGGAGTCTAGTCTGAGCACCTAGACTTTTACAGATTCAAGCCATAAGCCTCTTTGCTTGTCTCACTCCACTGCCACCGATGCCCATTGCATTGCGTAGGACACATGAGGGCAATACGCTGTGTAAGACGCAGAGTAACGTTATTTCTGTACCGTGTGTTGCTTTCCACTTCTGTTCTGCTGTGATATGCCCAGAGCTGAAGTTGTGCCTTGAAAATATTAGTGATAGTGCAAGCAGGAAACAAGTGCTTACCTGTGCACCATATGTTTACAGTGATAGTCAGCACAACTGCTCTGCTGGAAAAGGATTTTTTTCACTCTGTTTATGATTGTTGGGCATCCTAGACTGGTGACAGAATTTATGAAAGCCCATGAAGTTCAGAGGTCTGTGATGCTCACGCTAGGATAGTTGTGGTGCAGTGTCAGACTTGAACTGGAGTGGACCCAGTTGTCATGGCCCATCAGTCCCTTCCTTTCACTTAAGTCGTAAAGCTATGCTAGAAAAATAAACAAGATCTTTGTGCAGCTGCATGTGAAACACTGATTATCTTCAGTCTTACTGAACTGAGCACATCACTCGTCTCTCCATCAGTGGCCACTAGGTAGGGGACAGAATTACTGTCTCTGTTGCCTTCTGCGGGGGACACTGCTGTTAGATCAAGGGGTACGAGAAAACATCCATAAGAAGGATAAAGGAGCCGGGCTGGCAGATATCTATAAAATAAAGTAGTGGGAGTGCTGCGACAGAGGGCAAGTTGTATCTTTATAATATCTTTATGTATGTATTTAATACATACATATATGGTATGTATTATAATAATATTGTAAAATATAAGATCTTTATAACATCCTGGAGAGCAAATCACTTTACGTTGTTCCAGTTTCAACTTTTGAAGGCCACAGACATTTGTGAGGATCATAATATTTTCCAGACATGTTTATCATACATCTAGAAATCCACCTGTATAACGCAGCATGATAATTGGGCTCTTCACAAGGCAGACCTTGCACAGAAGTGGAGTTGAAGCATGTTGCATCTGAGGTGCATCTGCAGGGAGCTGAGTGCAAGGATTAAGGGGAAGGAGTTGTGGTCCAGGCCATAAGAGGTGGTCCCAATAAAAGAAAGTGCTCAACTCTTTTCTGTTGCTAGTTGTAGAGAACATTAAAACCACAGTTTAATTTGGAGGGAAAAAAAAAGAATATTTAAGGTGGATACAAAGAAAAATTATTAGAAGTAAACTGGAAGTGGTAGTGAGTTATAGGAAGGGTAAGATAAACCCTTGTCAGGAATGATGGAAGTATACTTGATCCTGCCTCTGCACAGAATTTGGATGGTGATCCCTGGAAGTCCCTGGTGTTTCAGTGATACTGTAAGTAGGGCTTTTCAAGGTCATCCGTGGACATCAGGCTGTGTAAAAATGGAAGGACTCATGACTCCAAGAGCAAGGCCCACTGACAGCACTCAGGAACAGCAGACTTGGAGAAAGATCTGCTGCCTTTGAAGTAGTAAGGGATGGCTCTCCTGTAGTGCCATGCCCAGCACTCAATTTATCAGAAGATGGAGCTGGAGCTCACTCTTCACCTGACCTTGTATTTCTAGCGCTGCTAGTGAATTGCACAGGTCATATCCTACGCTACTAGTTACTGGCAATTCTGTGTCCCTTGTCTCTGGATACCAAAGCTCTCAAGCTATTTTGGAGAACAGACTCATCTGTCTTCCAGAAGTTAGACATGTACAGAGTATCTTAAAGCACATCAGCCTTAATGAGCAATTTTGAGCAGGCTGGGACTGCTCAAATGTGACCGAAAAGAGGTCTTTTTATCTTACGGTCTTAAAATGCTGCAAAAACAGTGTCCATGTGGATGGAGAGAATGAGGTAGAGAGGGGGCAAAAGACCTAATCCAAGGAAAAAAACACCCAAAACAAATGACATTTAGGCAGTATTCAAAATTACATAATAAAAATCCCCAGGTTAGGCACCACCTAGCTCCTGGAGGCAACTTAATTCCACAACTGCCTCATTTGCCTTTTAATCTGTGTTTGTTTGTCTGGGTTTTTTTAAATTATTCTTATTTTAACACACCTCAGGCGCAGAGTGTTGTACTTACGTGCCTGCCCAGAACTGTTCGGGTCTGATCGCGATCCAGAAAGCAAGCACCCTGGCTCCTCAGCCTCTCCGGGCAGTTTCAGAGCACACCTAGCACACACAGGCAGGGTAAGATTGA
>NW_009920546.1:0-3302 GCF_000696875.1 Nestor notabilis | reverse complement strand
AACCAAGGCGGGTAAAGATGGAAAACCCAGTGCCACCTGCCACTTTGGGTTTTTTTGAAACACCTTATATAGCAGCCAAATGGTTGGAAGGCTTAGGAATCAAAACCTGCATCTCCATTTTATCCAACAGCTGCTTTATGCTACACGCTTGGAGGTTTCCAAAGAAGAGACTAGCCCCAAGAGTAAATACTCATGGTCTATAGCTGTTGCTTCCTTCATGTACTCTTGCTTGCATTGAGTCTGGAATAATCACCCCCACTGTAGCATGTGTCATATGGGAATAGTGAAGAGTGGCCTTTTCTCCTGGCCTTTGCCTGAGGGCAAGTGGTTGGTGTCTTCTCTGGAAGGGTAGGTTTGAAATCCTACAAACGGAGGCAGGAATTAAAGCAGGTCTCCCGCTTCCTTAGGCTACTGTTTAAAAGCAGGATATGCCACTGTTTCTTCTGGGTATGTCTTGCTTGCTTGTATGCAAGTGGGAGCATGGCAATTTGTTGGTGGAGAAGGGTCACATGTGAGCATAGGAGGTTCCTGGTAGCCCTGAGCAAGGTATGGAGCTCCTCAGGCAGGAAAGCCAGCGGTGTTTCTCCTCTGGCTGGCCCATGCTGAATGTGCTGATAGCAAGTGGCTCCATGCCCAGCAAGAAGTTGTTTTGGACCTTGGTGGTGTCTCACTTTTCTTGGAGGCCACAAAAGCACCAAGGACCCTAACCCTGGGATCCACCCTTGGCACAAGGCCCTTAAAAGCTGGGTGTTGCAGTGTGTGCGTCTTCAGTGCCAAGTCTTTTTTGGAGCTTGCTGCAAGTAACTTGTGCAAGACCTCTGCATAAGGGCTTTGCAGAGCCAAAGCCCAGCCTGTTCATGGACCACATCCCTTGCCTGCTCTTTGGTTTTTTGGTTCAGTGAGGCTCGCAGGACTGGGCAAGTTATTTTTCTCAAGTTGCTTTTTCTCAAGTTTTTCTTTAAAAAAGCCTTCTGGTGTTGTTCCATTGGAGAAGCACGTCTGTTCATTGCATGGTGCTGGAGTGGGACTCGTCTAACCTGGAGGCTGTGCTCCATCCTACAGGACAGAGAGGCATGCTGCCCAGCTGAGCCCTGGTTTTGATGGATCCAGCTGTGGTGGTTTAGGTTTCTGCTTGAGTCTGTCTGAAAGCGGCACAGAGCAACACACAAAGAGAGGGAGGGTCGTAAGTACCCCCATTCTCTCTTGATAATCCCTTAAAAAATAATTGCAGGCCTAAACCTCTGGCCTCCAGCAAATTTTCCACTCGATTAGAGGCTTTTGTGAAGCTGGGGAAAGGGACACGCAGACTTGCACATTGTGCCGCTGCCCGAAACTTCCAGCTGGGATTTTTTCCATCAAAAGGGGATTTTAGTAAAACCATTATAAGGGGCTTAGTCACAGAAAAGCAGTTGAGCTGAGACAGGGGTAGATTAGCTTTAACATGCTTGTTTTGGGCACTAGGGACAGAGTGGAAGTTACACCCAGCCGCTCACATGCAGCCTCTCCCTGACTCACTGACTCCCTGGCAGGTGTGTGTGGGAGATGATGTCCCCTCATGTTGTCCCCCCACTGATGTCCCACCTGGAATGCTACATTCAAAACCAATGCAGGCAAGTGGAAAAGGAGGGGGCAGCCCACGTGTGAGTCCTCATGCCGTGTGGTCTGGGTCTGCAACCAAGTGACAGTGACTTTTGGTTTCATCTTTGGTGTGGTCTGGGTGAGTTTTTGCTAATGGACAGGTGCCTCTTGGGACAGAAACCCATGAGGGGCAATAGCATTTGCAGCCGTAAGGGCCATGTACTGCCCATGTCTTTGATCCACATGGGTGGTCTGGGAGCGTTGCTGCAGGGACAGTCCTGGTGAAGATTTAGATAGAGCAGCTGGGAGGGCTGCAATCTGAGCTGTACCTGTTGTTGTGACGGACATTGGCCTTCAGGGCTGCCAAGGCGCCACTTTTTGTCAGCCCTGCATTTGTTTTGTGAGGCTCGCCCTTGCCTGAAATAAAAGCTGCGACAGCTGAAGAGTCTGAACAGATAGGGATGGCTTGTGGGAGCAGTTCCCGCTGCTGGGAGCGCTTCCACAGCCAGCACTCATACACCAGCGCTTCTGGAACTGTGGGTGGCAGAGCCCGGTGTGGGAAGCATAGGAAGGTGTCCTCTGCACTTAGTGTTTCTCTGTCCCAACCCTCCCTCTCCAGGGCTATCTTAGGCTGGAATACTCATTTCAGTTTTTGCTGCTCTAAGTGGCAGAAGCCACCAGGAATGGAGATGGGCGAGATGGACACCAGGTGCTGTTTGGCCACTCAGGTATTTGGGACATAACTTTAGCCAAGTTGCTTCCACGTCTTTTTTACCAGTAGTGAGGATGGTTCCCTTTCTGATGTCTGTGTATGTAATGAGCCATGCAGAAGCTAATTATTCTAGTATGTTGTCAGGTATAGCTGCTTCTGAAAAAGACACTGTCGCTGTATCTGTGGCAGCAGTGTGAGAAGTGGATAAAAAAAAAACCTGTTCAAGTTTAGGTGCTAAAAGAAACATGCACGTACACCACCAGGTACCTTAATTTCTGCAGAGGTATTCCATGGAATAACTGTGCCAACAACATAGTAAAGCCCTGCACAACAAAACTGAAATAAAACAATCCAAGCATTAATTAAGTTTGATCCTGCTCCATTGCCATTCTCATGTTTGCATACTTTATAAAAACCAAACCAAAACAATTTCTTAGTATCAAGCTATAGATGTCAAGAGATGCAGACTTCAGGCAGAAGTACTAAGTTTAGGATGGCTTTTTTCCAGAAGGCAGCCAGTTCAGGCTGGTGTGTGCTGGTCTTGCACAGTGATGGCGTGTGTTGACCACAAGTCTAGCTATGCCAACCATAGCTTCCTGTTTTGGTTTATGGTCCCTCAGGATCCTTCACCACCATCTAGCACTGATGGTGATGATGAGCAGCAACGGAATTCACCATCTCTTTGTAACCTCTACCTCAGACATCCTGCGCTGGTTCATGCTCACACAGCCATGGTTCAGGGTTGCCGAACGGGCCCTCTCTCCCGTCCAATTTCTCACCCAAAGCAACATACGTACCCTGCTGTGGACTTCTTGCAGGATAGCAACCCCCCTGAGAATTAATTACTTTTAATTAATTAATGCGTGAGGTTTTAATTAAATAACGTGTGAGGCGTTGTGCGGCGCCTTAGCCCGGGATGAGTCAACCCGTCGACCCTCCCCGGAAAACCGGGGCTCCCGAACGGGTCCCAATGGGGACCCAGCTCCCCGGGGAGGGGCGGTGGGTTGACCTG
>NW_009920545.1:34116-49527 GCF_000696875.1 Nestor notabilis | reverse complement strand
CCCTGAGGCTACCATTCCCCATGTCTCCCAGCATGTGTTTTGGAAATTATTTTGCTAGAAGCATTGATACCTCAAAAATTTAATTTAATGCATTATGGAGGTCCAAGCACCAATGATGTGCTTCCTCCAAACGCAGGCAGCTATGATTTGGCTACCTCATTGATCCCAGTGCATATATGGTCATAGAGAAATGGCACTGCCAAACTATTTGAGCAGTACGAGCAAAGAGAAGTGTGCTAAATACCACAGGCAGATGATGCCAAGCCTGAAAACTGTGTTCTTGCAGCTTGCTGTCGATACGCAGGGCACTTCTTGGGAGTGTGATCTCAAAGTGATGAAAGCACAGACCACAGTGCCTGTCTGCAGCCATTTCATTAATGCCATGGTAAATTTATGTAATGAGGGTTGCTTGCAGCTGTTTTCTTTTTTTTTTTTCTTTTTTTTTTTTTTTTTGTTTTGCCAATTAAAGAATGAATTTAATAAGGTGCAAATGGTAAAAGAAACCCAAAATTCATCTTTGTTGCTAGTGGTACTCCTTCTATCCAGGTCCTGATGATCTTGAAGAAAGTTTCATTGAATAGGTCAGCCTCACAAGCTGGCTTGGGCAGACCTGTTCTTTTTTCCAGCCTTCATGCAAAGATGCCAGCTATCCTTCTTGCTTCACATTGTGAAATCGGTATGGATCAGAAATTCTTAGGATGCCTCTGTTTAATTAACAGAGTCTGAATACAATCCTCCTTTTATGCAGAACTGCATGGCAACAGTGAATAACTAATTATTGTTCAAAATACTTAATTGGTTTGGATTTTTTTCTGCCTAAATAAGACTAAGGATCACTCTTAGGTAAAGAAAATGAGGTCTGTGCAATCCTTTGTTGGTCTATCTTGCAAGTAACAGTAGGACTGTAGCCGATGGCAGCAGGTATTGATCTGATTTAGAGGCACAAACTAGATTTGAGAGGGAATTAGAAATAAACAGGAAGGAGTAAAACATTTCAGATGGGAAAAAAATATTTTTATTATTTCATGTATCTTTTATGATTAAAGGTAGCACTCTGTTGAGGTCTATTTACCAATCAAAAATAAAGTTATGGAAGTGCTGCATGTGGAGGACAACAAAACAAATTCAGTCACGATTGATTCGATTGTGGACATATATGGACAAAATTTTAACTCGATTTTTACTTACATTAATTTTTCAAATGACATTTGTGAAAACATAGGTTGGTTTTTGTACATGAAACAAGCTTTCTGGTTCTGTTGGATTAAAAAAGAAGCATTAGAAAATAAAATGCAGTTGGAAATAATGACGTGCAAGAATACAGTACAGTACTCGTTTACAATGTTTAGAGCAATGTAGTAAACCAGAGTTGTCTTCTTATGTCACTGACAAACTTTTTCTGGCCTTTAAACCTATGGAATATGTGTGTATGTGTAGTGCAAATATGCTGTATTTTCCAACACGGATCACAGCTGTTCAAAGAATTAAAAGCAATTTCTTTCACTGTAAGAAACAAGGAGTTTTGATCTAACTGGAAAATATCTATGCCTCTTTCAGTTTTTATCAGAGTACAAAGTGCAGATGAATTAACCTAAAACTGATTTAAGAAATACTGAGGAGAAAAAGAGAGAAGTATGATTATTTCTCTGTAGATGATGATGTGGCTGTACAGTGATGCTTGCTTTAGCAGCTGCTCTAGCACTTGCATTGGGATAAATGCTCTCACTTTGATATAAGTTTTTCTTTTGATTTTCTTTATTGTGGGCACTGAACATTTAAAGGCAAATACAAACAAGCTCATGCTTAAGTTATCAAAAGAGAAAAGGAGTTAAATACTCCCTGCAGATACTTGTCAGAACATTGTCATCCATGTGCATATTATAAAGACCATCCTGTTTACTCTGTTCTGCAGTAGTAGAAATGAAGGAGGTGTTTCTTCATGCAGCAGGTAATAGATCTGCAAATCTTATTGTTAGGGTTGATGCAGATGGAGAAAAGCTTGGACACTTGGAATCTCGCTTGAGATTGCTAAATTCAACCCAGCACAGACCTTCAATGCACAAGCAGAGCTTATGGGCTGAGAGCAAGACCAACAAGAATCTAGTGAGCTCTTCATACAAGTAACAAAGAAATTATTAAAATATTATTGCCTGATGAAGTAGCTTGCAAGCAAACTCAAAATTTCATTAGGTGAGTGGTTCAGTCGAACTAGAACATAATTTTTTTATTTGGATTTGAGGCTGTTATTTTACTTGAAGACAAGTTAAAGGACAACAGGACAAGTCATCTGTTAAAATCAAAATTTGCAACGAAACTGAGTAAGCCATTTAACTCTCCCATCCTACTAAAAATTCATGTGATTATTTTGATGGTTTCCATGACCACTCTGTCCCAGTGGAAATGAAACCCTGAAAAACTAAATGAGACAACGCTGATACAGGGCACTATGGTGTGGGGTTTTATCTCTACTTGTTCAGGATCTGGCACTCAAGGTACATCCCACCACACTTCTTTTGTTCAATATGAGCAGGGTTGAAAGCCACTTTTGGGCTGGGCAGCGTTTGGTGTCTGCAAAGAGAAGTCAGCCAAGTAAGGTCTTGTGTAAGTAACAGGGATGGAAAGACAGAGTGGAGGGGAAACAGAATATGGAAACTCATGAATACCCAGAATAAATGTGGGTAAATACCTGATTCATGTGACCATGGTTGAGGAAAATAGAGTGCCACTGGTTAAAATAAGGTGCTGGAAAGTCAAGGTGTAATCAAGTCCTTAACTAATTGGCCCCTTTTTCTCAATTTTATTGCTTTCCTAGAAGAGAGTGTAGTGCAAGAAACACTTTAGCTGTCTGTATCAACAGAGCATCCAGACTTCCTTAGAAAAACAGCTTAGGAGGGTTTGTAAATAGGGAAAACTTTCTAAAAACACGGATATAGGCTGTAGATAAAAGATGGGATTTTTAAGAATGTATGAGAAGATGGCAGTATCTCTGTCCTTTCCAAAATGTAGATATCATAATGAACATAGGGAAAAGGGTCAGCAGCCATATACCTGGGACTTTGAGTTATACAGTATGTGTCCTGGTGGGGAGGTGGAGGACAGGACATGGATGGATGAATGAATGACATGACACACCAAAAAGGTCCTCACCTGTGCAAGGGTTGCTGAGTTTGGGTCCTGGCAGACCTGTGCTAAGACTTGACTGAGTTTAACCAGCAAAAAAAACCCCAGACTTTGATTAAAAATATCAGGATTTGTGTTGAGAATCTCCTCTGAATGCCAGTTTTCCTTTTCTAGTTTACTTGGGCTCCTTCCTGGTAGTAGGTAGACTCTGTTTTGGACCATTGACATCAGTGGGAAACAAACCCACTAATCAAGCAAGGGAATCCTTCTCTGCCTCATGGCAGAGGCAGATGAGGGCTTAGGCTGATGCTACTGGGCAGAAGTGAGGAGAGGCTGTAGTACAGCACTTCTCCCTTTGGCTTAGGCAGCTTGACATGCATGAAAGCTCTGCTCAGTGTAAAGAGCAGAGACTATTTAATGGCAGTGATGAAACAATGATTAAAACCATTGTATACAAAGATGTGACTGGATGTGAATATTTTTATGTACAACTAGGGAGATCCTTCAGTGCTGGAAGTAATTATCTTTTTGTTTTCTTCATGTGCATCTCTAAAATGAATTACACTTGTGTTCTGCTTATCATAGGAATATTTTCTTTAGAAGTAGCTTAATATTTCTGCCATGATAAACCTTGGCAAAATGTGTTAAAGGTTAGTTTTGAAATTCTTGTTCATAATTCTTGGGCTTTCTTGCTGCTCCATACCTCATCCCTGAGCTGCAAAGGACCTATAAGGTCTCGTGGGCATTGGCACTTTTTGGGTTTGCCATGCCTCCAGTTCAGCAAGTAATACTCTGTTGTCCCTGATGAACCCTGTCTCCTACCAACCCCTTGGCTAAGTCCACTCTTGGCTTTTCTCCCATAAAATCCCTGTAATGAACCCACATGAAGCCATTTCCCTAAATTTCAATTGCTCAGCATGGCAAGAGCTTCCAGTCTTTTCACAGTGGGACCTGTTCAGTATTTATAGTGGGTACAGCCAACGACTAATGCAAACCTACTGCTTGTAGAGGGCTTCTGTCAGATATGGTTTGTAGTCATGGAATTATGTTCTCTCTTTAACTGATTTTTATGAAATTTATTTTTAAATCTCTTTAAGAAGTAGCTTGTGTTTACATTGAAACTACCAGTGGCTTCAGAGGGATCTTTTTCTGGAGGCTTTCCACCGGGGGCCAGATTTCTCTGGAGAGAGTAGGAGTTTATTGTTATCTAATTTACTATCAGAACTACTGCTGCCCTTTTCTCTGTGCTTATTTCCTAAACCACAAATACAGGATCTGGGTTGGGGTTTTTTTTCAGTGCAAATTGTAAAATCCACTGAAGCTAGGTGAAAGCACCCAGCTGGTAATTCTCCACCTAGCATCTCTGGCCATCTGATATGGAAGCACATGGATGTATATGTATTAATGTAAATCTCCACAAGAATCCCAAAGGACACTCAGAACAGTAGGAGTTTGGGGTTGTAAAGAGAGATTTTCTCAGCTGCTAACACAGACAGTAGCTTTCCATGCAGTTGTGGAGCCACCTGGAGAAGCTGTAGACTGCTCATTAGCATTAAATATCAGCTATTCTGTCTGTTCAACAATGAAGATGCAAAAGCCATTGCTAGAGGCTGAATTTTCAAGTGCGGTATGTCTATCATGATAATTTTTTTAATGTATCCTCCAAAAGAGTTTTATAGTTACATCTTTTCCAGCTTATTACACTGTCTCCCTGTATTAGGCATTCCTCTCATTAATAAGCACCTCTCAGCCAGAGCAGTGTGTAGCAAAAGCTACTCCAGCAATGATGGGGTCACCGTCAGGGCATGTGGCAAAGGCAATGTCATGCAGCGGTGTTCAGCAGAACAGGGAAAAATTACTGGAATGCTGCTTTGAGCTCCAGTATTTTATTATTATTATTATTTTCAGTAATAGTGAGTTGAGCAGATGTTAAAGCTTTCTGTGGTAAGTCACCAATAAGATGCTAATTTATAAAACTGCCACACTTGCTGTCACGAGTGTCAGGTTATGCAGGTTTTTGTGCATAAATGTTTGCTCTTTGGCAAGTTGGATTAAACCCATCTTTGGCCTATCTGGAATATCAATTCTCTGCCCTGCTGATGCCTCCTTGGAAGAGGAGTTCATCAAATCATCTATGAGGTAATTTGGGGATTTGGCTGAAAGGATTCTAATGCAGATTCTAGATTCTTCTAGTAGAAGGTGTCCCTGCTTGTGGCAGGGGGTTTGGAACTAGATGATCTTTAAAGTCCCTTCCAACTCAAACCATTCTACGATTCTATGTATCTTTGCCGTGGTTCAAGCCCAGTGGGTAACTCAGAACCACGCAGCCACTCGCTCACTCCCCTGCTTCTTCCTCCCCCTGCTCCTGGTGGGACGGAGAGGAGAATCGAAGAATGTAAATCCCATGGGTTGAGGTAAGAGCAGTCCAGTAACTAAGGTACAATACAAAACCACTACTGCTACCACAATAATAATAATGATACGGGAAATAACAAGGGGAGAGGACACAACCGCTCCCCCCCCGCCGACAAATACCCAGCCTGACCCGAGCAGCGATCTGCCCATTCCGGGTGACTCCCCCCAGTTTCTATACTGGGCATGACGTGCTGTGGTATGGAATACCCCTTTGGCCAGTTTGGGTCAGGTGTCCTGTCTCTGCTTCCTCCCGGCTTCCCCTCCTCTCTGGCAGAGCATGAGACTGAGAAAGTCCTTGGTCAGAGAAAACATTACTGAGCAACAACTAAAAACATTGGTGTTATCAGCGTTGTTCCCAGACTGAAAGTCAAGAACACAGCCCTGCACCAGATACTAAGAAGGAGAAAAAATGACTGCTGTAGCTGAACCCAGGACGATCTTTATGCTCTCTGTATGTGGATTCTTCAGACAGTCTGTCGCAGCTATAAAAAGAAACAGAAAAGAAAAACCAAAACCAAAAAAACCCCAAACAATGTGAAATTGTTTTCTGTTTGGTAATCTTAGATGTTTTCCAAGTTTTTATAGATATGAAAACAAGATCAAGTAAATGTACTTTTAATCATTTTCAGTGGCAGGTTTGCACAGTCTTTCAGAAATGTGCAAAATGGATGTGAATTTTTTACAGCACGTGGGGCAACAGCAATGTCACAGCATACAACTCAGGAGATCCAAGTAAATGTCTCCTCTGTTATCCAGCCATGTTCTTAATTTTCCCACTTCCATTGGTTTACTATTTCCAGTTTTAAAAGTCTTTGCAGCATATGTTTAGGCAAAGCACACATAGATTCTGTTTTTCTATGGGTTTTATTTCCTGCTTTTGCCTGCAGCCAGGCCTAGGCCAATGGGTTGGTGATTGCCCTTCACTTCTTGTGTTAAGCAAATGCAGTGTATTCATTTCAATTAAAATATAATTTAGATTTGTGCTCCTGGTGGTTTCCTCTGCAGCCAGTGTGGCTCAACTGCAGCCCCTCTCCCCAGCAGTGCCCTGAACCAAGGCTGCTGCTGTTCTTGGGACGTGGTCAATTCCTCAGGGCCAAAACCACTTCAGAGATATTTCCTGTTCCACCTGAATAAATTTAAAATTGAACTAGAAAATCTCAATCAGACATTACATAGAAATATTCTTCTAAAAGTCCATTTGTTTCTAGTGATGTGAGCATCAGCAGCAAGGTATGGCACCGTCTTGTTCCAATGCTATGGGCAGGGTACAGATTTGTATAGCAAATGATCCTTTTTTAAATAATATTAATA
This sequence comes from Nestor notabilis, assembly GCF_000696875.1. Classification (NCBI taxonomy): domain Eukaryota; kingdom Metazoa; phylum Chordata; class Aves; order Psittaciformes; family Psittacidae; genus Nestor; species Nestor notabilis. Next base: position 42,681 of record NW_009920545.1, on the reverse strand, counting down.
ATGCTTTGACTACTGATTTTAAGAGAAAACAAGTCTGTGTAATGCTAAAGAAGTAAGAAGTATATCTATGAAAAAACCCACATGAACATCTGCAACAGTCTTGGTTCCTCCTGCATCAGCCACCTAAGTTCAGGACTAGCTGTCTGGTTTGCATGGAGCACCTCTGGAGCCTGATACTAGAATTAAAAAGCTTTTCCAACAGCCTGAGCTCTTTCATACATCTAGTGATTCATGGGATAGATCTCCCTGTTGATCAGGCACTTGGTCAGTGCCATGGTGTTGTGCAGGCATGGGGGTGAAGGAGGTTGAGGGCTTTGCTGTGCTGTCTTTGTGGGAAGCCCTGGAGTAAGAGCTTGCATGTCTGTAGTCTGCTAAGCATCTCCTTCTGTGAGTTTATTTTAATAGCAGTTTCAAAAAATACCTTATTTTAACCCACATGTCGCTAGTTAAATACATACATACATGCATACATATATCAGCTAATTTTGGTGGCACCGAACTAAAGAAACAAAATCCAACCTTGTGCTTGCTTGATGATATTCCATACATGGTCTGAGGCATAAAAAGTGAACTGTTTCTATAAAAGCTCCTTTTATCTATGAGGCACAGACAGTGCACTTTTATCTTTGAAAGCAGAAAAATATAATTACCAATTATACTTTTTTTTAAAATTAATTAACTTGATGGGTGTTTTCCCTTTGATTCAAACTTTATTCATCTGGTTTCTCTTATACCATTGCTCACAGTGACACCTACTGGCATGTTAAAACGAAGCTGGCTTGCAGGCTGTAACCTCATAGGCAAGTCATGCCAGCGTTTAATTAGGAAAAGTGAAAACAGCAAATGTGGTTATGGAGAAGCCTGTGGTCACCCAAGGAATGGCCACCAAGCTTTGAATGCTGGCCCTGTGCTCTGCGCTTTGAGTCTTCCTGCAAGAGCTGAAGAAGACCGTCTAACAGTGGAGCTGGTCATTAAATGCCAGGTTTGTGCTAGGCAAAAGATCAAGCATTAAAATGGGGAGATCCTTCTCCCTTCCTCGACCTTGGTGGCTTCTCAAAACACACACCAGCTGGCAGGTGTTTCTGTTTTCAGGGAGTTTATTTTCCTTGGGAAATGAACTTGCTCACTCTCACCTGAGTAAGTTTAATATTTGTGCCTGTATATTATTAAACATTCAATTAAGGTCTTGAATATATTTAAACTAACTTATTTCCCACTATCGATGCAGTATTTGTAGTATCTCTGGTTTGTAATAATAGTAATTGAAAAATGTCTTTATAATAGCAGAAAGCCATTTCACCCTTAATCCATGAATTATTAGGCATTGGATATTTTAATAGATAACCATAAGACCCAGCCACTGGAGGAAGGGAAAAAGACATTAGAAATGGAGTTACTGATGTGGTAAAATTGAAATGGCCTTATTTCCATACTGCGCAGAATGCAGCAAAACACCATTTGAGATAAGTTTTCCTATTTACATTTTTAATACCTTGTGGCTTTCTGTCTGTATTAATAGGAATTTACTGTGAAGCTTCCCAAAGTAGAACTTCTTACCACCATAGGGATCAGATCCTGTCTGCCAGATTGGGCTCATGAGAAGACATGAGAACATAATGCGCAGTTGTAGGGCTACCTGCTCATACAGTATGTTTATCACCCACTAGGACAGACTGCTTGGTAATGGCTAATTCCTCCTTCCATGCTGGTTTTTGGCGGAAATTGGATCTCTTTATAGAGCTTTTTGATCTAGCTATGTATGGGCTGTCAGTTTAGGCAGGCTTCTGATCCTGTAGTAGTAGAACAGGGATGAAACTCATCACCTCAAAACATTGTTACAAAGAAGTCACTGAAAGTTGTGTAACTTAGCCTCTTCATAGAGCATTCCCGAAACAGATCTGTCTTCAGTACCTTTTTTTGAGCATTCCCATAATAGAATCATAGAATCATAGAATGGTTTGGGTTAGAAAGGACCTTAAGATCATCTAGTTCCAACCCTCCTGTCATAAGCAGGGACACCACACACTAAACTATGTCACCCAAGGCTCTGTCCAGCCTCGCCTTGAACACCGCCAGGGATGGAGCATTCACAACTTCCTTGGGCAACCTATTCCAGTGCCTCACCACCCTCACTGTAAAGAACTTCTTCCTTATATCTAACCTAAAGTGCCCCTGTTTAAGTTTAAAGCCATTCCCCTTTGTCCTACCACTACAGGCCCTAACGAAGAGTCCCTCCATCTTTGCCTTGAAGGAGGGGTTAGACTGGGACAGGCTCTGGAACCTGTTGGTTGCTGGCAGATCCTTGCCTGTGTTGTGGAGTGAAGGTAGCACCGGTGCCATGCCAGTCGACAGTTAGCATCTGGGGTGAAATTGAGATGTGGGGGCTGGAACTAGATGATCTTTGATCCTTTCCAACTCTAACTATTCTATGATTCTATGTGGGCTTCTATCAAAAAATCTTCATGATCAAAATGTATTGAAATTAAGGATGATAGGGGAATTGGCCTCTAAAATGTGTACTTGGATGAGAAAATGTGTATTTCTCCAAGAATTTAAAAGAAAATATTAAAAAAATAAAAAAAATACAGTTGTATATAATTTTGGACTGTGCATAACACTATTGCTATAGTGTATGGCAAGGTGTATTTAATCTGATCTTTCTGACCCTGGAGTAGAGTCCAGGTTCATATACGCTCTGGTACAATTTTAAGCAGCCTAATAAGCTGTTTAGACAACCTGAATTGATGGCATAGCCTATAGCCTAAGCATGATATAGCATGAGGAATTGGGACTGACATAGTTTAATTCTGTGATGCCCTCTCTTTGGTTGCTTTGCCTCCCTTGCTGATGAGGGGTTTGGAAAGGTGAAGGCAAAAACCTGGTCCTGTAAAACATGCCCAGCAAGAACTCCAGGTGGGATTTACAGGTTTACTTCACACCACAGAAAGTCAGCTCAGGTCACTCCTTTGATGCTTTCTATCAAGTGGAAATACTAAAAATATTCAGACCTAACTTGCCAGCATGGCAGGACAACTAATTCTATTCTAAGGGGTGGTGAAAAAGTCAGCTATTATTTTCTGAAAAAAATTTTTTTTTACATATATTTACTTGTAGTCAGATCTCAGAGGTGCATTGTGGACAAGAAGAATGCTCAGTTTTGCAATGGGTAAATGCTCGCTGTCTCTGGTATTACACACCAGATGGGAGGTGAAGGGTTAGAGCACACTGGGTTGAGTTAGCACCTCCCCAAAGCCTCCTGCTAGATGCACTAAAGAGCACTTTGGTCTCCTTCTCGTCATTCGATTCTCCATCAGCAGTGGGCAGCTTTGGTAACAGATGCTTAGCATCATAAATGAAATATTAGCTGCTGTCATGCTGCCATATGCTCAGGGGTCATAGCACAGAGAGGCTGCTTCAGTTGGGTCCCAGTGCACAGCTGGGGTGTCAGGAAGTCACCTAACCTCAGCACAACTCACTGCATGTTTGCGTATCCCCAGAAAGAGGGCAACACACCCCTACCCTCCCCAGAAGCCAGCTACATGTTGGGAAGGGCTGAAACTCAGCTTTCTGCCCAGCCACAGGCTTCTTGGGATCAACCAAGTCTGTCTTGGGTTCAGAAAGTCGTGGAAAACAGGCAAGAAGGGGTCTCTTGCTCGAGATGTGTGTCCTTCAGATGCCTTTCGTCCATTCAATATCACACTTGTGCTGAAAAAATAAGACTCTAAGTATCTCGGAATTAATATAAAATGAAAATAACTGTCAGTAATTCAGAGAGAAGACAAGTGCAAAAAACAGCTTATTGCTAGGAATACTTAAGATACTGCTGCAGTGGAAAATGCTGATGTCCTAAATCAGGACATCAGTGGAACACATGTGCTCTCCTCGTCCTGCCCCTTTTGATTTCTGTCCACCATAAGAGACTGGAAAATGCAAATAACATTGCTGTTACCAGCATATAGTTTTATGTCGTTCTTTTAGCAGGGCGAAGGTTTTCCTTGGCTGTGTAGGAGTGGGTTCTATTAACTGTAATGATGGATGAGCCATTCTCTATTACAGTAACACTCGATCCCATGCTTGTCCACTTGTAAATGCAAACTGTCATTTTCCAAATTTGTCACAGAGAAAGGCACAAAAGATGTAATTCTCTGTGTCTGGAGTTCCAAAAACCCCTAGCGAAGTAATCTCTGGATCGATGTGCTGTCCTTGCCTGGTCAGGGCAGAGTCAGCTGTGTCACTACTGCATCTTGTGCCAAAATATGACCTAGGTCACATTTCCCACTGTCAGTCTGGTTTTCTTTTCATGACTGATAGTAAGATATACTCAAAAAAAGCTGCTTTAAAGCGCAAAATAGATGTGGTCGTTCAAGTATTTATATGCCTTGTCATTGAATGAGAGATTGATAAAGATGTTACTGTTGAAGAGTTAATTCTTGTCATGCTACATCTTTCAGTAATGTAAACTTTCACCATGTTCTGAATTCATATGTGTTTATTTTTTTTTATTTCTTACAGCTTCGTGTTTTGTTACTAGTTTTGCAAAAGCCCAGAATAAGTTGTAGGCAGTAGAAAGGTCCAATAAAATTTTCTTTTTAACAACTTCATAGCAAAGTTCAAATTTACATGGCTGGAGTTGTATGAGCATATTTTAACAGTAGTAACTCTACATTAACAGTAGTAAATATTGAATTCTGCATTTAGGGGAGGATATTTTGCATTTCTATGTTAAAATACAGGTTTTATTTGTAATTGGCAAGTTCTGTTGTCAAGAAGACAGTTGCAGCTCAGGTTAGGGTAAGTCACTGAAGGCAACTTTCATTTCCATTGAGAAAAGTTGTTATTGCTATTTAAAATAATAGAGCTTTTGGGTTTTCCCATTTTGTTACACACTCAGAGTTAAAGTTCACTTGCTGGTCTAATATATTTCAAGCAAACATTTCATCTTGGTTACTTCAGTGTAATTCACTTCCAAAATTACTTGTAATCCAGAATGCTTGTTGGCAGATTGGGAGTGGAGTCTAAGTTTGTATGCATGCAGGCTGATAAAGCTCTGCGGTTTGGTTTTGGTTTTTGTTTTGGTTTTTTTTTTTTTCCCCTCCGTGCCGTTAGTGAGAGAAATTGAGAGAAAACGAGAGTATTTTCTAGTAACAGCCAAAATCCATGGAGGTATAAGAGAGAGTACAAGCTGTGATAATGTTTAATTCATCTGGTGCTGTAAGGTTCACGTTAAGTCAGAACTGGTCATCACCTACACACACCCCTAAAGAAGTTTCCAAAGTGGAAGCAACTGTTGAATTCAAGTGTTCAAATTGGGCAAAGTACCTGTTTCTGTAAAACTCTGTAGAGACTGACTAAACCAAATGCTTTTCATGATTTTGCTTCCAGTAAAGTCAGTTTCTAGTGACAATTTAAAGAAGTGCATTTGCGTATGGAAAGGTAGAGTCTCCTCTTTGATTCAGACCACAAAAAGAAAGTACATTTCATCACAAGTTACTTGAAAACTGGGTGAATATATTTAATTAATATGCTTTTTTATTTCTTATGATAAGTTAGAAAATCAGTTTGGATCCTAACGGCAATTCAAAAAATTTGTTTGAATAAGCATACGAAATTTGGAGCAAATTAAGAAAAATAAATGAAGTGAATATGTTGATTTACATTGTTTGTTTCCAATTTCATTTTTTGCAAGAAATTGATTGCTATTTTAATAGTTGTGGAACCAGTCTTTGGATTTACAGGGAGAAATTAGTGTTACACACACACACTTACATTATAAAGAGAAAAACAAATCAGAGCTATTCAGGAAAGGAGAGAAGAGGAGCTACTGTTCTTGCATTTCAGTGAACTCCAATTACAACCCTTAAGTGACATAGTGTGATATTTTTTTCTGATGTATTTCCTCAAAATAAAGGTATCAAAGTCGATATGCTGTCATATTGCTGAGGGAGACCTTTCAATCTCTGCATTTAAAAAACAAAGCCCCTTTCCTGTCCAAAATACTCCATTAAAATGAAGCAATCTGAGTAACAGCAACGTGTTCATGTTCAAAGTAGGCTGGAAATGTCATGGGACAGGGGTTGTTCAGGTAGAGATTTCAATCCTACAAAAGTTTCTACTCAAAATTAAATGTGTGTGACTGGTCATGGGCATGCAAACTTTTTTCTCTTGTTAATACTTCCAGTTTCCAATTGGCAGCTTGATTCCTCTTTCCAAAGAGTCAGCACTAACCCCCGTGCAACTTACGCAACTTGCTATGTGTATATATATTTGTATATTTTTCATTTAACTTAATTTTACTTGATTTTACTGCTTGTTAATTTTTAGTCAGGGTAATTGATTAATTAATTCCACTCTGTTGCCTAGATATCCTGTTTCTAATTACTGATCACTGAGTTAATTCTCCACATTTCATGTTGATTATCTATGAATTGGTTATTATTTAGCTAGCAAGAAAAGTGTTGGTTTTTCTACTGCAATTCATTGACGTCTTGATCTGCGGCCTAATACCACTGTCAACTTTCACTGGACTAATTTGCTGTCTCTCGTTATCACCATCATCTCTCATGGGAAAAATCCTATTTTTTTTCCATATTGGTTCTTCTCTTGTCTTCCTGAGCAACCCTTTTTGCTAAAGCTCCTTACCCTGTCCCAGTGCACTGCTCTCATCCACCTGTATCATCTCTGTGCACTCATAATCCTTGAAGTACCACTCCTTGAGTTCTCTCTCCTCGTCTTTGAGGTTTGTCTTGACTTTTTACCCTTTTCATTTCCATCTGGTATCTCTTTGAACTTTCCAGCTATTTCAGCATCCTCTCCTTCCTCCATTTCTCATCCTTCTGAAATTCCAGTGTCAGAAGATTGTCCTGTCCATTAATCTACTTTTATTTCTCTTTTCCTGTTTGTTTGCACTTAAGGAAATGAAGCTCTTCCCCACTGACAACGCTTCTGCAGTTGATCTCTTCTGGTGGCCTCTTGTGATACCAAATGAATGTGTGGTAGAAGGGCTGAGTTTCCTTCTCTGATCCCCTCATCCTTCCTTTTGCCTTTTCTTATCCTTTGAGCATCTTTACATGTGGTCTTTCTCCAAGAGCATCAGGATTTCCATTCATCCTTTTCACCCACTACTTTGTCTGTCTTCTCTTGTATTTTCACATCAATCTTCGATATGTATATATGTGGATAGATAACCAGTTTCAGTGGCTAAGCATCCAAAAATTAGTGCTTCTGAGCTTGTCTTTTGCTCTAAACTGAGTATGTTGAGTTTTTCTTTTCCACATCTTCATTTTTTTGTATTTCCATTGTGTGTCTTGCCCTGTCCCCAGCAGTGTTGGTGTGTACCACCCAGCAGCAAACATGGGAGAGGATCAGTTCCAATTCAGTTCATGGATGCTTTGTATATCTGTGGGACACTGAAACTGGAGGAGGTTTTGAGAAAAAGAAAGAGAAGGATGGTACCAGCCTCAGCTCCATCCTTACTCTTGTCGCATGTTCCCTCCCTACTGACTTTCTGCACAGTGAAATTCAGATTCGTGGAACAGTAATGCCAAACCCCAAAAGAAACAATTGGTAAATTAAAGCAATCATTTAACCGAAGAACTTCAAATTGGGAACATTTATTGCATCTTTCAATTTCAGAAACAGCAGGAGACTGTTGTACGACTGTTGTTTCATTTGTTTCTTTTTGTACCCAGTAGAGTAGGCGTAGGTTGTACTTGCTTTTGCTTCAACGAAATAGTTGTTGAGTGTACCTCTTTGACTGCTCCCATACATCCTGTTACATTCCAATCACTTAGAGAAATCAAGGTGAACAAGTTCTCAGAAACATGTGTTATATCTTGATATTAGGAGGTATGCCACCAACTTTTTTTTTCAGTCTAAGGAAAAGGCATTTCTTAGCAGACCAGTTGCTCCTTGTTTGCTCTATAGCTTGGTTTTTCACCAGCTCCTCACCTCCTATCTCATGAGGATGTGAAGACAAACTTCAGTTGAGGACAAATAAACCCAGCATTTGGAGTGATTTGTGTTATTCTGTAGACTAGACTTTAGTGTCCACACATGAATAGTCTTTTTAAATGCATTAAGACTATTGCTGTTCAGGGGATGCTTTTGTGGGGATCAGAAGCAACCTGTAAACTGCAGAAGTAACCACAGTTGGATATCCAGATTGTCCAAAACCTGCCTAGGGACATGTTTTTTTCTCTCATTTCTGTCACAGTCCATTAAGAAGCCACAGTGAAACAGTGCAGTACAAACTAAATGTTTACCACAAGGCTTTACTAAGGCGACACTCTCCTATAACTATTACAAAACAACCTTGACTTTTAAAATATGTATTCAAATATCTAGTTTGAATTCAAATAGCTTGATTTTTAAGAAGGAAGAGTAAGTTCATAATCCATTAATAAGAAAAAGAAAACTTTCCTGAAGAAAATTGCAGCTCAGTTAGAGCCAGCTGAATCTGAAGATAGGGGTTTGCAAACCCAGGTTGCAATAGGGTCATCCACAGGTTTCCAGCTCAAATTCATAACTGTTTGGGATGGTGGACGTGTGCTAGTAATTTACTAATTC
>NW_009920545.1:27294-34085 GCF_000696875.1 Nestor notabilis | reverse complement strand
ATTCCTGCGGTGGTCCCCCACTATGGGCCAGTCTGTGCTGCCTCATCCCCCAGTATATGGTGGAAGGTGTACATGGGATGAGCTGTTCAGCAGCATTCGCCATCTGTTTAGTTTACCCTTCCTCATTTGTTTTCCCAACCCTTTACTCCACAATGATGTTGAATTAAAAGGCATGAGTTAATCCTCATTTCCCAACAACCATGCACCTTTCTCTCATTTTAATTTCCCAATTGCTTAACTTTAGCTAATCTGCTGTTTGGAGGGCTATTGAGACATGTTGAATGTCAAAAACTCAAGACCCACCCGCTGTGCTTTGATTCACGGGATAAATAAGGAGAGGACCACAATATAATAATTTTGCCCTTGGCTATTTCAAGCAGCAGTGTTTTTAGAGAATTCATGGGAGTGAGACACAGTAAAATCAGGGAAACGAAGTTTCACGATTCCTAGGGAGTTCAGTACAGAAGACCAATAGTAACCTGCTTAGTTTGAAGTATTTTTCAGCAAATAAACATTTTTTCAAATTCTATTTTGTTAGCATTGCTGTTGTCATTTTAGACTTGAAAAAATGTTTAACAGAAAGTCCAGAACAGAAACAAAAGTATTTGAAAGCTGCTTATGTTTGGAGTTTTGCTGATGGTTCTGTGAATATTTTTTTAAACCGCCAGCAAAATAACATCCCATTGTAGGGGAGAGGGATTATACATTGAGCACTGCCATCAAACCCAGGTTACCCTCACTGGTTTATGTGGTGTAAACTGGCTGCAGGGAGTGAAACTCCTCATTTCAAAGTCACCTTTGTGTTTCTGCTCCCCTGACATGACCTTTGGCAGGGTTTTGGCCTCTCAGTGCCACAGCTGACATGGGTTACATAGCACTCCAAACACATGATCTATTTTCCACCTTTTTCCAAATGTTCTGAGTATAAACATAGCAGTCAAAGGCATCCAGCTGGAGGAAAAGTTTAACCACTGGGTTTGTCTTCAGAACTGATTTTTCTCCATGAAGCCTGTGTCAGCACTTGATCGAGCTTTAAAGTGTCTCAGTTTTTAATGGTGATCAGGAACAAAAGCTCCAGTCAGAGTTGGCGACTGATAAAGTAAGGTCAGTGGGGCAAAGCCTTCACCCAAACATGGGTGTCTGAAGTTGCAAGGCTCATGTTTTCTCTGTGTGGTGTGTGGGGTGGTTGTCTGTTGTGGAGCAGGACTTCATCAGAACGTGGTGGCATGCAAGGAGTGCCAAAAGTAGGGCAAAGCGTCTGAAGCTCTTGTGGTTGGCATAGATGATGGTGCCACAAGGCTGAGTGTTTGATGAAGAAAATTTAAGGGAAATTTGAGTTTGTGTAATATGCATGTGACTTTTTCTTGGTTATAAAGCTAATTAGAGTTTTCTTGCTCTCTGTCCTCTCCCCCCCTACATCCCTCTGACACATTCTTTCTGTAAATATGATGTGATACTGTGGCTTTGAGTTAAGAGTTGGCTGGAAAGACTTGGAACCTTTATTTTACAAGTATTTAAATATTTATAGGACCATGTATATGACAGATAGTGAAATCAAAGCCACAAATATTAATGGAAGAACTAAACCTTTCTTTTTAAGGAAACCTTCAATCTTTCATTTTGGATGTGTTGCATGTCCCAAAAAAGTAGAAAAAACCAGACACTTATTTCTTATTATTTTTACTTTATCACTTTTTATCTCTATTTTCTTAAGAAGAAGCCGCTTATTGGAGCACTTAACTATGCTCTGATAAAGACATGAGCATTTGGGTTGCAAGCTTGGCTTGCACTCTTCATCCCTGTGGATATCCCAGCATTGCTATGGATGCACCCTTTACTGATTTAGACTGGGAAAATTTTGTATTATATAGGAAAATGGGGTACTAGGAGACTGGGAATTTATTCAAAAGATGATAAAGCAATTCATTCCATAGAGAAATACTGTAAGGGCCTGGTGCTACTTGTAAAACAACAATCTAGTTAGCATGGTAAATTCCCTAGTGTTTATAATTCACTGAAGCTGAGCCTTCATCCCCATTTGCCAAAGCTTATGAAATATATGTTTGTGGCTTGCTGTTATGTGAGTGTTCCCAGCAGTAATTTTGTTGCTTTATCTTAGCTGTTTTCTTGAGTGCAAACTTTCTCAGACTTTGATGCCGAACTGGGACCTCGATGCCTTAAATTATAACCTTTATTTCCCCCTGCACACACAAGACCCTTGTAACTGTTAGCGTATGTTGTAAGTGACACTTACACACTTTTCCTGCTTTCAGTCTAAATGGAGAGAAATAAATCAGTTAGAAGGTTAGAAAACAGAAATAGTTCAGTTAGAACAAAATCAATGAATGAGTTGATTCGTGTTAGAAAAGGACGAAGTAAGAGGACAAGCATTGTTAGAGGATTGAGAAGGATAGGTTGAATCAAGTAAGAAAAACTGTGGTAAGTCCAGGTAGAATTAGCTATGAAAGAAATGAGCTGAAATACATAAAGACAAAGATATGGAGCGCAGGAAGGGCATGGAGAGAAGTGCCAATGAGAAAGAGGTCAAGCAAAGAGAAAGCTCTGCATGATTGGGCACTCAAGGAAGGACTAGAGAAATGTGATTTAAATGTTGGAAGAAGGCCTTGCAGTGTAGATGCAAACATTGGTAAGCTGTGACATAAATTTAGCAAGGGATATTCCACATAATAACAGGAGAAGAGTTGTCAAATTATTTGTTAAATTTGTTGAACAAATTGAATTATTTGTTGAATAAAGCCCCTGCTAGCAAAGCAGGAAAAATACCAAAACCAACAAAAAAAGAGGAAAAGAACTGTTTTTACAACAGAAATATTATTACAGTTTATGTACCGTATTCTCTGTTGAAAATTCCTCTGGTTTACATAGTATAAATAGATTTAGGCTATGAGGAGAATTCATCTGGGCAAAAAACTGGCACTAGCATAGTAAGAATAAAAATGGGCAAGCCATAAACAGTTTCATTTTAATTATTGTATTTCTTGATACACAACAATTTTTAAATCACAGCCAGTGTCAGACTGAGATAAGATTGGTCCAGGGTTATGTTTCCACAAGTATTATCTTATGAAACTGCCAAACTATGTGCTGAATAACAGTCTCTGATTCTGTTTGTTCATCTTAACTTTTTTTTTCCTTATAGACACACTATGAAAATGGAGAGTATATTATACGACAAGGTGCTCGAGGAGACACTTTCTTTATAATCAGCAAAGGAAAGGTAAGTTGACACCTTTTGAAAGCAAGAGGGGTGATGGCAACGATGGTCATGATATGCTTTCAGAATTCTGCACCAGCCAGCACTTTCTCTCTCTTCCCTCCTCAAGGCACAAGTGTTGCAACACTTGACATTTAATTAAACTTCTTGGCACTGTACCAGTAGGGAAGAGTGGCCTGAAGGGGAAAAAAGTTGATCTCATGCTGTTTTATGCATGTGCTCACAGCAAACACTTTGGAGTTGAAAGCAGTTGTTGAGTTTTACAGTAAATGACCAAAAAGGTCAGTTATTTTTAACAGTATACCCTGTAATACTCAACGTTTTCTTTGCTAGGTATCCCTCTTACAAGTCTGATTTCCAGATTTCATTCCCATAGCAATCAGTTGTCAGCTTCTCCAAATTAAATAATAGGAAGCAAGAGAGGTCTGAAAACTCTCCTTGGGGAAAAAAGAAGGTCTAAGTTTCTGTTCCACTGCTCACAAGGAAGATATGGGGTTTAACCTCTTTTCCCATAAAATCCTGGTGGGATCTTATAGAATGAGATTTTTCTTTCCATTCAAAATTATTTTTTTTTTAGCTGTTCTAATACTATTACACTTGAGAAACATTTGGCTTCTTTCCGCATAGCAGGATGGAGATACTCGAGGGAATATACAGTGATTTCCCACTGCAGATGAGATGTTATACTTTGAAAGTAAACACAAATGGATACACAAGCTTGAAATTAGGCCAACCCTAGCCTCCTGGTTCATGGATCAGATGTTTGCACCAAGGCATATATTAACATTGGCCTAGTGTAATTAAGAGTAGCAAACTTCCCATGGCATTCATAGTGAAACAGTGTGGGTGTTCTACACGCCATTGGGTTGTCTCCCAAGACAGCTATCAGCTCTCAGGTATTAAAACTAGATTTTCACTGTCATCTTCCACTCTCTATCTCTGGGAGCCAGTCTTCAGTGGAAGAAAAACATGGTCTTTTTCAGATGAATAAGTCATAGACAAGTTTCTGAAATAAACATAATCATGAACTACAGAAATCCAAGTTTGATGGTATTCCCTCATGCCTTTTTGCTTCCCTCCACTCATAAGTAATATTTCCTCTTCTCCCAGAATAAGGACAACCACGATGCATGCTTCAAACCATTATTTTCCCCCTTTTTTAGTGGGCAGAAGTAATGGGAGAGTGCACCTCCCTCCTCCATTGAGTGTTTGAAGCCCTCCTTGTCATGTTGGCCAGCCGGTTAGCAATGATGGTTGTGCCCGATTTGGTCAGGTGGATCCCACCACTTCCTATTAGTCTTCAATCTCCAAAAATAGTCCCGTGGTTGTAAAAACCAAATCCCTGTTCTTGACACCAGCTGAGCAACCAGTTGTTGACCTGCACCTCCTTAAGCCCTTATATCTCACCTGCAGGGTGGAGGAGAAATACACCAAATGCCCCTTAGCTATTGCTCCAGAGCCCTGTAGTCCTGATTGAGGTGCTCCTTGGCTTTATCCCTGGCCTTTGCTACTCTATCTTACTATGATAGCTGATGGCCAGAAAAAGAGTGCTAAAATAAAATGCACATGGGCTTGCTGAGAAATTCCCACAGGCACAGTTAAATCCTGCCCAGTTTTCCAAACTCACTAATTTGCAAAACAGGTATCAGTGACTTACATAAGATGGACAGAGTTGGAGACTGTTTAGTTTTAATGCCTGTGTTGGAATATAAGAGCTACACAGTGGATGTAATAACTAACCCATGCAAAGAATACAGCCCAGGATAGGAAGACTAGAGCCTCAGCAGTTAAACACGGAATAAATAGCAATGAAATATAAAATTAGTAAATCAATGTATGCTGCCTGGGACTTTCTGAAGCAGGGACACATAATGTCCCATGCCCCATGCTAAAAACTGACCCAGGCAACTTAATAAGCCAGGAAAAATGTTGACTGCAGCCCATATACCTGGGACCTCATGTGTAGTTTCTACATTCAGCAGCATTACATGGATATTATCAGCTATAGCTACTTACAGAAACTCTGCCTTGCCTTTTATGTCAGCGCATCTGTAGGGGACAGTCAAGTGAACAGAGACGGTATTTTGCATTTCTGAGTCCATATCTCATGTCAGAAATGCTTAGACTTCTGCTGCTTTCAGCCCATGCTCCATGGATAGTTCTTTTAGGAGCAAAATCCTTTTCCCCTTTTTCTTCATCAACTCCATTTACTACACTTGATCTCACTCCTGATTTCATTCAGTTTGTTTATTTTAGCATGTTTCTTCAAATCCAAGTGAATAGAAATCAAAAGTGTATTCAAAACACCCTGTGTGCAGAAATATGTTGAATAATAGAACAGCTTGGTCCCTTCTGCTTGCTAAGTGCTGCTGCACCGTGCCTGCTCTGTACCTTGCCTTTACCTGGAGACAGCATGTGCCATGCTGTGCCATTGTACACTATTTTCCCTTTAAAAGCCGTGATGTGGCACCAGTCTAATGCTAGGTCATGTGGGTTCTGCATTGACACCATGGCTATTCAAATAGCTCATCACTTTGAACCACATAGAAATCACACTCCTGTAATCCCTTAGCACTCATTGCTTTGAGTCAGCAGAGGTCTCAGAGAAAAAGTTAAATCTGCATTAAAGTTCCCTTTGTTTTTCCGAAGTTTTTTTATTAGTTACAAATGTTCTTGGTTCATCCATTACATGTTCCCTATCCTCATCTGATCTTCAATGAGTCACTGCAGATGTTAAATGTAGTGTGATGTAGACTAAGCACTCATTAATGACTCAAACCCACTGGTTTTACCATCTGTAAAAGAGATGGGAGAAGGTGCAGCCCACAGTTGTATATTTAATAGTGAAATTAAACTGCAATGTCTTTAAATCTGAAAGTATGTGTCTGACATCACAGATTTTGGCTTTGTGAATTTGCATATGCAAAAGCTCTGATTAAAACTAAGTAGCCTGAAAAGGAGAAGCAGATGAGAGGTTTTCCTGTGCATACCAGGCACCTCCAGAGAGTTGTTCATCTGAGTGAAATCTGGGACAAACCATGCTTTGGAAACTCTGTCCCTTTCCACTGACCACAGGCAAAGCCTGGACAACTAAGTTTATACACGGTTAATGTTGGGAAAGGTGACACCCACCATGCACTTTTAGCAGGGGTTTGTATTTCACCTGCCTTCTCATACCGTAAAAGATATGAGTTACCTCTGATAACAGCTTTGAAAGAATAAATATTTCTCATAGAGGGCCACTACATCAAGAACATTCATCTTTCATGCAGCCCTTTGCATCCTTGATGTGTCATGCCATCCTCAGCACCCAGTGGGATATCGGGAGCTTTGTCATTACATGGCAGGTGGGATTTATATCCCATACTGGCACAGGAAACCAGAGCCAAGGGTCTTCAGATTATCAATTACTATTGTTCTTCTGAAATAGTTTCAGAAAAAAAAGGACCCCCCAGCAATGAGAAGTCATCACTCACAGATGTGAAGTCATCTTCCTGTTGTTGCAGTGCCAGCTTCTTCATCTTAGGCTTACACTATCCATGATTTTACAATGGAT